>NC_050591.1:38813218-38840718 GCF_013368585.1 Megalops cyprinoides
GCCTCGGCCCTGTGCCTCGTGCCTTGGCTCGTGCCTCCTGCCTCGGCCCTGTGCCTCCTGCCTCCTGCCTCGGCCCTGTGCCTCCTGCCTCCTGCCTCGGCCCTGTGCCTCGTGCCTCGGCCCTATGCCTCGTGCCTGTGCCTCCTGCCTCGGCCCTGTGCCTCGTGCCCCGGCTCTGTGCCTCCTGCCTCGGTGGAGAAGACTGAGGAGAGCATTAGCATCAGCGCTGTTACTGTCTCTGAGCAGAGACAAGCCCCAAAGGGGAGGAGTCTCACACAGCTGCGCTGTGGCAGTGTGCAGCTGACTGATCCGGCTCGTCAGGCTGATCTTAGCGAGCTGCGCTGTGGCAGTGTGCAGCTGACTGATCCGGCTCGTCAGGCTGATCTTAGCGTGCTGCGCTGTGGCAGTGTGCAGCTGACTGATCCGGCTCGTCAGGCTGATCTTAGAGAGCTGCGCTGTGGCAGTGTGCAGCTGACTGATACAGATGTTATGAGAAATCTGACATCTGCCTTTATGTAATTTCATTTTTAACAGGCCTCTGCAGAGCTGTAGACAGTGGAAATTTTTCCAGAAATCAGTGACTGCAATCAGGGGGGAGGCTGGCTCAAAGAACAGGGTAGCCAAAGTGTTTTCTCACTATAAGACTAACTTAACTACTTCTTTTCACCATTTCCTTCCTTGAACATATTCTGCTGAGGAAATCCATCTCAGAAAGAAACGTAACATTATTTTTGTTGTTGGTGTTTTTGCAATGCCATCATATTTCTCCGTACATTGCAGAATTAAATGAACATCCCTGAGCGCCCCACCTCAGTTACCCCAACAGTAAAGCAGAGAAATAAAAGCCACATTAAAGATGAAAGAGGTCCAGTCGCACTGACAGCAGTAACCTCTTCCTCTGCCTGTCTGTGCTCAGGCAGCGAGTGAGTGAAATTCCTCCACACCTGGATTTGGATCCAGAGTCTCAGTGTCAGGTGATCCTGTGGGCAGTTTAAGTTTGTGTTTCAGGTTTGTGGCTAAGCTGCTGTGTCAGGAGGAACCAGCCAGGTCTCTCCCCAAAGAGCTCATTGCGAGGCTTTGGATCTATGATTAACCACAGATATTACAAACCATTGCAAACATTTTGAAAACAATCTGCACGTATGAAACACTTAACAGTTGTACGCATTGAGCGGTATCTCAGTGTGACATGACAGCCCAGCAGAAGAGCTGGAAGTGAGCAGTGCTGAGGTACAGAGATGGCGATGAGGCCATTTGGCTTTTAGGAGTTCCATTAGAGAAACCCACAGTCTAGCCTGAGCAGGCCAGGCAGCAAGGCAAATATCTCTGCTCTTCAGAAACTCATTTCACACCGAATAACATTAACCAAGAAGCAGTCTTCATATCAGCCACATCTCTCCACTCTACATCTTCTGCCTGTCTTTATTTTATGTTTGAATTATTCATTTTCCTTCGGCCGTAGCAAAATAGTGTGAGCTTAAAATGAAGAAATAAATGAGAGAGGGTGGTGTTGAGGGTGAAGGCTGTTATTTCCCTCATATTCCCGACGAGCATGCGGTCTGCAAGCTGTGTGATTTATGGAGTGCGCTCACATGGGCTGTGGAAGGTGACTGTGGTGTCACGGGTGCCACTGCCAGGCCTGACAGTAAAGTAGACAGTCACTATCTCTCTGTGCCATCTCCCTGTGACCTCTGAGGCAGGCACAGTCTCCCAACACTGTCTCTGTGGGAGGAGATCTCTCACTTACTCTCGCTGTTTTCCTGGAGTGATGGCGGTGCTGTTTTTTTTTTTGGGGGGGGGCACTCACCCACCCACTCCCAGCCCCTTTCCTAACTCTTTGGACACTTCCAGCATGAGGTTGTGCTGCTTGTCTGCAAGTTTGATCCAGACTTTGAGTGTGAGAAAGAGAGCTCTGCTGTGGTGTGTGGGTGTGGAAGCTCTGCATTTTACAGGGTTCAGAGAGAGCAGTGATGTCTGTCTGGCTTTTCAGAGGGCTCAGTAATACCATGTTGCTGTACATTGAGTTTAATATCTACAGTAGGAAACCAACACTGACTTACTGCCTCACCTGAGCTCACTGTTCAATGAGTGTGTCCATAAAGCAATACAGGTAAGAGGTGAAGGATGTACGTAGAAGTGGTACATGATACAGGGACCACATTACAAGTAGAGTGTGTATTTGTGTGTGCGCACGCACGCGCATGTGTGTGTGTGTGTGTGTGTGTGTGTACCTACTCTTTCTTCTCTGTAGCACAACTTTGAGGTGATCCTTTATGATTTGCTCTGAAACCTGGTTTTATTCTTTTGTAAGGAGCATGAGTGGGGAACTGTTGAAAGCTGCATTTCTGCTCTAATTACAGCAGAGGTCTTAGTTCTCTGGCTGGTTGCTATAAATACATCCTGGCATGTATGTGTAACTCTTCTTTACTTTTGTCCATCAATCAGTGGAGAGTCCTGATGGAAGGTAACTAACAGTCAGCGGAGAGAGCTGCTCTTTCCGGCCTCTCTGAGCTTTGGTTTGTCTGCCTGCTACACCCCGGAATCTTGGAATGCCAGCAGATGTTTTGTTTTGTCACAGTGTGCAACTGTGTGGTGGAGGTAATCTCATTATTCAGAATACTGTTCACATTCAGCCTCAGGAAGTCTGCTACACCCGGGGGGTGTCTGTGGCACAGGGTCTTGCCTGGGTTAAAAGGCAGGATGGGATTGACTTCTAAGGAGGCTGGTTGTGTTACAGCCTTTGGTTGATGCTGGAGCTTTATTTCGATGTGGGCGCACAGGTACACTCAGCCTTCATAGACACAGTGAGAGGCTGATTTTAAATATACAGCCATCATTGCCTAAGCAGACAGCAGCTGTGTATCTGCCGCAAGCCGTCTCTCTTTTCTGCACTGGCTATCTAAGACAATAGGAAGGCAAACTACTCAGGCGCCTCAATCAACCGACCCCCAAAACCTGGAGCTCAGTACCCCCACTAACCCTGACAGCTTTCTATCTCTATGCCATGCAGTAGGTGGAACTGATCTGGGGTCAGCGCAGCCCTGTGTGGGAGATGTAGAGAGGGCTACTGCCCTACCCCTGCGCAGCTGCAGTGGCACAGAGCTGCACAGCGGAGCTCACTGAACACATGGGGCTGTTCACAACCACATGTCCTTCTGCCGGAGTCTGCAGAGTCACATCCACTCCCTGTGCTGTTAGCCTTGTGCTTTCACTCTCGGTGGAGACACAGGTGTTTCTGTGATGGTTTATTCAGTGAAAACATTCACAAGGCATAAGTGTTTGCACAGTCTTTTCTGATGGAAACAGGGTTTCACATCCTTGTGAATTCAAAATTAATGAGCACTGTTTTTATTGATTATCATCTCAACCGTTGATTTTAAGTTAGCTTAATGTCCTGGTTGATATTGACCCAGTCAGTTGAATTTTTGAATTTAAACAGAAAAGAACATAAACAGAATGTAACAAGTAGAGGTGATAATGTTAGCTGGTAACAGGAGCATTCATATTATTATTATTGAGGATACAGTATTATGCCTTGCCTTATCTCCATACAGCAGGGTTCTGCACTGTGCAGGACAGGTTGGTACTGCGGCCTGCTCCCAAACGCAGCCTGTGGGCAGGCACCCCCGATGTGCTCACTCTCACCCTGCTGTGGCCAAACACTCCTCCCCCTCACCCCACGCCCCCCTCACCCCACGCCCCGCGCCCCCAACTGCCACTCCCAACCCCCCACCCCAGGCAGAATGAATCCTGAAAGCCTCAAACAGGATTCCTCTCACCACAACCTGGAGCAAGCAGAGACAGACAGTCAGAGATTGGGCAATTGGACAGAGCCCGGGGGCGCAGGGGGGTCGGGGGGGCTGCTGTGAGAGTGCTATCTTCTCCTTCTGATGCAATGATGCAGCCATCCTGCGGTGGACAGCACTGCACCCTGGGAAAAGGTGATCTCTCAGTGGGTGTCATTACCTGTCACTCAGGCTAACTATGTCCACAGGGGCTCTGAGACAGACTGCAGCATAATTGCCTGGGAGAGGAGAAGGACAGAGGAGAGACAAAGACACAGAGGAGAGAGGGAGAGAGAGGGGGAGAGAGGGAGAGAGAGAGAGGGAGAGAGAGGGAGAGAGGGGGGCAGGAGAGAGAGAGGGAGAGGGGGAGAGAGGGAGAGAGAGAGAGGGAGAGGGGGAGAGAGAGAGGGGGGAGAGAGGGGAAGAGAGAGAGGGGGGGGAGAGGGGGAGAGAGAGAGGGGGGGGGACAGAGAGACAGGGGGAGAGAGAGAGAGAGAGATAGGAGAGAGAGAGAGAGGAGAGGAGACAGGAAGCAAACCTGCTGTGATGAGGAGAGACAGGAAGCTGATATGCTGGCTGGTGCAGGCAGAGAGAGGGGCCTGCCTCAGACCCGATCCGGATGCTGTAATTACGCAGCAGGGGCCTGTATAATGATGTACTTATTAATGACAGGTGTGAAATATGAACCCATAAAATTGAAGGATCCATGATTTCATGAATTGCATTTTTCAAAACAGAAGCCAAATGAAGTCATTTTTGAAACCAGTCATTTATTCTCAGCGAACCACTTTTGTGATGGAGTATTTGCACAGTGCTAAACATTGTGTAGAGGATTTTCTGCACAATGTTTGCTGTTGGATGTTGTCATTTCATGGACTATGGAAAAAATCTCCTCAGAAATGGTCAGTTTAATCACTTTCAAACAAACTACCACTTTGCTGAAGCAGAATCAGAATGGGCTGTTGAGAAGAGCAAATGTCTAAAGGCTAAAGTCTTCCTAACCTGAGAGAGAGACAGTGAAAGAGATGGAGGGAGGAATGTAGGCCAAGTTCTGCTGGTAAAGAGGAACCTGCATGGCTGCAGGAGGAGGTGGGTACCACAGAGCTGGTCAGGCTGCAGGAGGAGGTGGGTACCACAGAGCTGGTCAGGCTGCAGGAGGAGGTGGGTACCACAGAGCTGGTCAGGCTGTAGGAGGAGGTGGGTACCACAGAGCTGGTCAGGCTGTAGGAGGAGGTGGGTACCACAGAGCTGGTCAGGCTGCAGGAGGAGGTGGGTACCACAGAGCTGGTCAGGCAGACAGCGTGACACCCCTGCGCTGTGAGACAGGTCGCCGTGATCGCCGCGCTGTCTCCTGTGTCCTGGCGCGTAGGTGAGCCGGGGAAGCTACTCTCTCTTACATTATTGATGAGAATACAGTAGAACAGCGCAGCTCCGTCACACTTACACGTAATAAGTGAGTGTGTTTACAGTTGTTTAAGTTGTGTGTTTAAGTTGTATGGTGTGTTTAAGTTTACGGTTTGCCAGCTAGATCTATTATCACACACACAAGTACACACACTCTCACACACACACGTACACACACTCACGCACACACGTACACACACTCACACACATTCTCTCACACACACGTACACACACTCACACACGTACACACACTCTCACACACACACGTACACACACTCACACACGTACACACACTCTCTCACACACACGTACACACACTCTCACACACACACGTACACACACTCACACATACGTACACACACTCTCTCACACACACGTACACACACTCACACACACGTACACACACTCTCACACACACACTTACACACACTCACACACACACGTACACACACTCACACACACGTACACACACTCACACACACATGTACACACACACTCACACACACGTACACTCACACACACACCCACATGCACACACTCACACACACACACGTACACACACTCACACACACACACACGTACACACACTCACACACACACGTACACACACATACACACACTCACACACACATGTACACACACTCTCCCACACACATGTACACACACTCACACACAAACACGTACACACACTCACAAATACGTACACTCACGCACACACACACACGTACACACACTCACAAATACGTACACTCACGCACACACACACACACGTACACACACTCACACACATGTACACACACACTCACACACACGTACACACTCACACACACACACACACACACGTACACACACTCACACACACACACTCACACACACACGTACACACACTCACACACACACACTCACACACACGTACACACTCACACACACACATGTACACACTCACACACGTACACTCACGCACACACACACACGTACACACACTCACACACACGTACACACTCACACACACACACGTACACACTCACACACACACACGTACACTCACGCACACACACACACTCACACACACTCACACACACGTACACACTCACACACACACACGTACACTCACGCACACACACACACGTACACACACTCACACACACATACACACTCACACACACACACACGTACACACTCACACACACACACGTACACTCACGCACACACACACACGTACACACACTCACACACACATACACACTCACTCACACACACGTACACACACTCACACACACATACACACTCACACACACACACAAAACATCACTGAACAGCATGCCCAGCCGATGCCCATCTTGGTCACACATCCCCAGGGCCGTGCAGCTGCCTGTGTGAGAAACGCATGTGGAATAGCTTGAAAAGGACTGGTCCACAGCCAGAATAATGAGGAGAACAGGTCCTCTGTGTTTGTCTTTGACATGGAAAGAAACTAGCAGAACTTGCCCACAGCAAGGACATCAAAGTCCACGCAATCTGCCTGAGTCATCCGCCTGCAGCCTCCAGAGACCCATCCTGACACTGGCCAAAGTTTGTTTTCCTGTACTGTGTAGTTTCCTGTGTAAAGCAGCTTGCACAGTCTCAGAGAAAAGGCAGGATAACTACCTCAGAGCTCACCTCCAATCAAGACTGACAGCCATGCAACCTGGAACAGATAAGAGCATTATATAAGATTATAGTGCAGTGCATTTTAACAGATTCAGACATCACTTCAGGAGTGTCTCTTACAGCCTCTGATATTCTGCCCTCGTCTGATAGAGTCTGTCTGCCTCCAAACAGCTCACCTCTCGGGTTGGCGCGTGAGAGCCGCGCTCTGCGCTGTCCATCACTGTGAAGGATCAGGATATTATCCCGCGAGGCCAGGGAGGGCAGAGACAGCTGTCACTCACTCAGAAACACAGCACGGCCGCTGAAAAAGCAGCGTCTGATTGCAGTTCCAAGCAGTCAGCAGTTGTGCCACTTTCACTCCTGCACAAAGACAACATCTTTTTTCCTTCTCATTTCAACCACAGAAATGGAGGGCCTTCTGATAAAGATCTGTCCTTATGATGTTAACTCTGAAAAACACTTGTAAAAAATGAATGAACCAGCTGCCTTAGTTTTAAAATGATTTTATGTAGGTTCAGTCCTTTACTGATGTGCAGTTTGCTTATAGTGTCCATTCAGTTATTCATTAATGACACCATGTATCTGGCTTCTGTAGTTTACTGCCCTGTTACAGATTATAGAATTGTAGAATTGTGGCAGCGTTCCCACAAGTGCACTATATTTCAGCTGTAGCACTAATGATTCAGTGTCTGTACCGCTACATACACATATATCACACAGAGAGCTGAGGAGGATTGCCCCATGAATATGTCAGTATGACTCCTAGTGTCTTTGGATAGTAAGATGATGAATGTGACCCTGTAGGGCAGAGTGGGTCTCCCTGCGGCCTCCCAGGCAGTGTAAGGAGGAATGCAGTATCACAGGAGCTTCTGCGGGATCTGACAGGCCCTACACCCTCACCCGGGTGGAGTCTACACAACACCTGGGTTTGTTCTGCAGGGCTAATGAAAGCCCAGATGTGTCTGGATTCACCTGTAGGAAAAAGAGGACTGATTCTGGACATTACAGCTGACAGAGGTGGAGGAGTGTGTCCACACAAACGTGGGCAGACTGAATGCTCATCAGAACACTGGCAATAACTCCAGGGGGTTATGGGTAGAGAGCAGGAGCTGTGGGGTCACCATAAGCATTCCTCTGGTGGCTCTTCAAAACTTTACATCAAGTCAATCAATGCTGATGCTTTGATAGGACAGCTATGATTCCCGTGCAGGTATTATGATAATAGCCATAAGTATTAAATAATAATAGAAAGATGAAGAGAAAGAAGAAGAAGAACTTTATTTTTACAAAATACAAAGTTCTTCTGCAAATATTATTGTAGCACCTTCTTTACATTTAGCACAAGGTGTTTGGCATGAAGGTTTAGATGCAGTGGTTAGGGGCCGGTGCTCACTGCTGTAACCTGCTGAGAGTAATCTCTGTGCAGGTAATAAAACACCATGTGGGGACATTATCATCACTGACCCTCAGCAGCTGCGTCTGCCATAAATCCCATGATGCTGCTCTTCTGTCCTTGTACAGTCAGGTGTGTCATAACACTGTACAGACGGATATGCCATTAACACTGTACAGACGGATATGCCATTAACACTGTACAGACAGATATGCCATTAACACTGTACAGACAGATATGTTATTATGCAGTCAGGTATATCATTAACACTTCATAGACTGATGTGTTATTAGCACTGTGCGGTCGGGTATATTATTAACACTTCGTAGGCTGATGTGTTATTAGCACTGTGCGGACAGGAATGACGTTAGGATGACAGATTGATGCATCATCATCGCTTGCATTTATGATATTAATACAGTGCAGTCAGGTGTGTTACTGTGTCAGTGTCATTCTTCAGGACTACCCTGCAGGTTATGACCAGCAGCACACAGTGAAGGTCTTCTTCTCTGAAGGGGTACAGAGCTGTGGGAAACATGGCTGGGAACAGAAAGGCTGGCCTGAGCCTTTCATTGAACCTAGAAGCACAGAAATCTGATGCAGGAAAGCAGGGTGACGCTGGGCTCACTGGATCGATAGCAAGTGTAGGTCAGTGTCACCTTGTGTGTCTGGAGTGTGGCGCTATGAGAATGCCGGGGGGGGAGGGGGGGCTGGCAGGAGCTTGGCACAGCTGCTGGGCCGGGCACCAGAGCTCAGACAGACGTTCACACAGACGCCCTGCGGGGAGTGGCATGTAAACTCAGATCAAAGGGCCCCAAAGAGAGCAGAGTCAGACACACAGGTGTACAAGCAGCTGGCTCCTTCCTGAATTACACACTACACTCACCTGGAGACCAGGCGAGATCGAACAGAAACTCACCCTGCTGCTGCTTACAGCAATACACACTGTACCTGCAACACTGACTGTCCCTGTCACACTCTAACAGACCATACCAACAGTATCACGGTCATACAGACTGTACCTGTCTAAATGTACCTGACTGTGCCTGTTACATTCACACTGACTGTAGCTCTCTCTCCTTATGGACTGTTCTGTTCCTTTGTGTGCTTATTCAGAGTGTTGGGATGGTGGGGGTGAGAGTGTTAGTGGTCATAAATGTGTGAGAGGGAGGGAAAGGAAGGAAGAAAGCTGACGGTGTGCATGGCAGCAGTGACTGACACAGAGAGGTTCACTGGGAGGCAAACCCCGTCATCAGCAGCTATTCTGCAGTTAGAGGTCAGTCGTCAGAAGTCTGTTCTCTGGTGCTGCAAGTCGCTCTGGCACAGAGCGTCTGCTAAATGAATGTAATGTCATGTCCTTGTGGGGTGCAGTGCTGTGTGCCACCGTGTCCCCCTGTGGCCAGAACCCCAGCTCAGGCACTCACTGCAGCGCTGAACACCAGTCCTGCTCACAGACGACAGAGTGCTTCCATGCAGCAATGAGTCAGTAACTGAAGCCCCAGAGCTGCTTCCAGCGCAGGCTGCCTGTCTGCCTCTCTGAAGCGGAGTTTGGGTATGTGGAGGGCAGGCGCTGTGGAGGAGAGCTCAGGTGTGTCAGGCTTACTGAGGCTCTCAGAGCCCTTCAGCTGTGTGAAGTGAGGATCCTCTGCTGGCTGGAGGGTCAGAGAGAGGAGATTGTCTCAGACGCGGGGTGCAGAGGCCCCTCTCACTGTTCTGTGGGCCTGTAGCGCCCGGGTGGAGTCCCTCTCCTCAGACTCTCGGTAGGCCTGAGCCCTGTGGGTCTGACAGGCTGGGGCATCACAGCAGGGGAAATGAGAGGGAAACTGCCACTCAACCTGCAGTCAGGTGGGTCCAGGTGTCAGGCGGGTCCAGGGGTCAGGTGGGTCCAGGTGTCAGGCGGGTCCAGGGGTCAGGCGGGTCCAGGTGTCAGGCGGGTCCAGGGTCCAGGGGTCAGGCGGGTCCAGGGGTCAGGCGGGTCCAGGTGTCAGGCGGGTCCAGGGGTCAGGCGGGTCCAGGGGTCAGGTGGGTCCAGGGGTCAGGCGGGTCCAGGTGTCAGGCGGGTCCAGGTGTCAGGCGGGTCCAGGGGTCAGGTGGGTCCAGGTGTCAGGCGGGTCCAGGGGTCAGGCGGGTCCAGGGGTCAGGCGGGTCCAGGGGTCAGGTGGGTCCAGGGGTCAGGTGTTTACACATACACAAAGGACAGGAGATTGTGCTCAGTGTTCTTCTGTCAGTACTGTTGTACATCAGCACAGGACAGGCCTGGCCACTCTGTCTGCCCCCTTCTTACCGAACTCAATGTCTCGCTCATACAGATGGTAGCAGCGGAATAATTGTGTTGCACATCAAACTGTAGCATCAAATGTAAATGTCGTGTTGTGAGCATTAGCACTCCTGTTTGTGATTGGCCTCCACTCCAGCTTTCTTTCTAATCTCTCCCAGCAGGAGGTGCTGGTAGCTGCAGCTGGCTGTGTGGAAAGAGCGGGTTTCATTGTCCTTGCTACCTCTGCGTGTGTTCCTGGGAGAGGGAGAGCGCATGTCTGTGGAATTACAGCACCGAGGCAGACGGAGAGATAACACCTGCCTTCAGAGTTTCTGCATGTCTGCTTGGAAGAGCTTTAAAGCACTCCTCTCACACAGACCCCCCCATCCCCCCACCCCCCACTCCAGCGTAGCGCTCCGCCACTTTGTTGGCTTGGATGGTATTCATGCACCTCCCTGTTCCCCACTGTGGGTAAAGGGATTTCACTGCTGTCTCCTTACCGTAAAGAGAGGTATTTTCTGCAAAGCTCCATAACCTCTGTTTGAAATTTCAAAAGTACAAGATATACCCTCAGTATCACTTTACACTGCGTCACTGAATGGTGAGAGCTTTGAACGGAAGTCCCCTTAGAAGCCAGCTGGATCTCCGTGGAAACCAAGAGTCAGGCTTGGGCCAGAGAGGTGAGCTGAGGACTCCAGGCCCAACATGTGGGGGCGTGGGGGTTTCTGACCTCCCTGGTGATCATCAGGCCACTCCCCTGAGCCTTGTCCTGGTCTGACCGGTACTTTGATCCACAGAACTTGGCTGTACTGTTTGTGATGGCAGTCAGTAATGCCGTAGTCAGTTTTCAGTGAGAAAGCTACTCCACCCCGCACTCCTGCACTGCTCTGGAATGGCTGACTGCGTCTGTGTCCCCCCTCACCTGCCCCTGTCCTGCGGTCCGACGGGATGCAGTCACTGTCTCAAACGGCCCACTCTCTGAGCCTGTGGGCCAGCGGGCTCCCCTGCAGCCCGGCTCTGCGAGGGTTAAGCAGCTCAGCGCTACAGCAGTCAGCTGGGTGACAGTGAAAGCCGCTGCCCCGGCTGGCTGCCCCGGCTGGCTGCCCCGGCTGCCTGCCCTCTGTGTGCTGCTTACTATGCCTCTCCTCTGTAGCAGCAGTCTATTCACACTGTTGCATATGAAGAGAAGCTGTTTCAGCCTGTGCCTGCATGAGCCTGACTGCAGGTGTGGAGTGTTACAGCACTCCCCGCTCCACACCTACACTGCTGTGTGTCTGTTCACACACAACGGCTGCAGCGACGTGCGACTGTGAACCAGGAGAAACACTCACCTCTGCATTATAAGGGTTAGATGTGAGCTGTACTGAGTGGAGACTGTATGAAGAATGGAACGATTGCATTTCAGTGTCGCTGAGCTTACTAATGTGAGAGTCCTGTGTGGCCACACAGACGATGTTGTATGCTTGTTATTTGTTGTTTGTTCATTGAAGACAGGATCTTCATTTCACAGAGCCATGGAAGATGCCTCTTACTGAGGAAGATGTCTCTTATGAGGAAGATGTCTCTTATGAGGAAGATTCTTGATGAATTTATTGGTAAATGTGGGGCTGGTGTGCAGTGTGCTGTGCTGAAGAGCCATCCTGGATGATCTGCCAGCATGACGAGATGGGAATTAAGATGTGTGCAGGTGTACACTGTACAGCCAACCCCACACCTGAGCTCTGACTCCTGTCCCCACACCTGAGCTCTGACTCCTGTCCCCACACCTGAGCTCTGACTCCTGTCTCCACACCTGAGCTCTGACTCCTGTCCCCACACCTGAGCTCTGACTCCTGTCCCCACACCTGAGCTCTGACTCCTGTCTCCACACCTGAGCTCTGACTCCTGTCCCCACACCTGAGCTCTGACTCCTGTCTCCACACCTGAGCTCTGACTCCTGTCCCCACACCTGAGCTCTGACTCCTGTCCCCACACCTGAGCTCTGACTCCTGTCTGTCTGCTGCTAGTAGGACTATTTATATGATTGCAGCAACTTTTTGTATCTTTACTTATTTGACTGCGCTAAGCATAAAAAGGGGGCTACAGTGTGTGTGGGGGCGGTATAGGCTGAGGAGATATAAACACACCTGCACTGTACTCTTTCCCCGGGTGCCAGACCAGGACAGCCAGCCATATAAGCGCTAATGACTTCCATTAATAACCTCCCCTACCAGGGAGAGGAACACTTTCTCCCTCTTTCTCTCTCTCTCTCCTTCTCCCTCTCCTTCTCCTTCTCCTTCTCCTTCTCCCTCTCCTCTCCCTCTCTCTCCTTCTCCTTCTCCTTTTCCCTCTCCCTCTCCCTCTCCCTCTCCTTCTCCCTCTCCCCCTCCCTCTCCTTCTCCCTCTCCTCTCCCTCTCTCTCCTTCTCCTTCTCCTTTTCCCTCTCCCTCTCCTTCTCCTTCTCCCTCTCCTCTCCTTCTCCTTCTCCTTCTCCTTCTCCTTCTCCTTCTCCCTCTCCCTCTCCTTCTCCCTCTCCCTCTCTCTCTCTCCCCCCTCTCTCCCTCTCCCTCTCCCTCTCTCTCTCTCTCTCCCTCTCCCTCTCCCTCTCCCTCTCCCTCTCCCTCTCCCTCTCCCTCTCCTTCTCCTTCTCCTTCTCCTTCTCCTTCTCCCAGTCTTTTGTTCTTCACTCCCCTGAGGGGGACGAACACTCTGGGGGAATCTTTTTGAGGACCCTGGGAAGCAGTGCATCCTGGGTAATGAAGCCAGGGGAGGAGAGCCGCCTGCCTCCCCCTGTCAGCAGGGAAATACGACATGAAGGGAAATGAGATCTCTCCGCCTGGCCTGGGAGCAGGAGCTGCTTTTCAGTCCAGCCTTTTATTACTGCCGTTACCAGCAATGGACGGCTCTCACATTGCTGTGGAATTTCACATCTTTCACATGCAAACCAGTCCTGGACTTCTAAACAGCCAATCCTGTATCATTTCCATCATAGATACACATAACCCTGAGGAGGATGGTGGTTGGGCAGGTTACAGGATGTTTTAACCCTAACCCACCACCTAATGTTAAGTCTAGCGCTAACCCTAACCTCTAACCTCTAACCCCTAACCTCAGCACCGGTGCTACAGAGTCCTGCTGTAAGACTGCTGCGCTCGCTGGCATCCTTATTCTGACTCCCATTATCAAAGTAACACTGTAGCAGTGTACAGTACCTTCTGTAAATTTGAGTTATTTCACATTTTTATGAGGTTTCCAGAAGGACTAATTAGTCATTTCTCCTGAAATCCCACCAGCACTCATAAAGGTGCGGCCACCCACCTGCCTCGCAGAGCAGCAGTGTGCCATGTTAGAATCAGTCGACCAACTGGAAGGAGTTCAGCAACGCGAATCTTATTGGTAAAATGAATTAATTAGGTGTGAAACTGCTCCCTTGGAGAGACAGTTAAATGACCACAGGGGCTGTGTTTTCTGCTGTACCTGTCAGGATGGAGTCCTGTAATTACACTGCAGAGAGATCGCAACAGCAATCAGACACGCCATGAGCACTGTTGACCTTCGACCCCACCCTTTGACCCCCCCCCCCCCCCCCCCCAACCCAGCTATCCCTGCAGTAAACACACTGAGTCCACCACACAGCCAGAGTGCTAATTAGCATCAGTGCAGAAAACTAAACACATTTGCATTCCTATAGACAGGATGGCAAGCTGCTTTATAGTGTCTAATGTAATATTCATTAAGTGTGCAGAGTGATTTCCGGTGAGGGGGAAATGAATCACCAGCTCATGTGCAGAGTTACACTCCAATGGCTTTCACCAGCTGCCCGGAATAGAACATGTCAAAACTGCAACTGAAGCAAGAAGAGAATCTTCACAGGAGATTGTAAAGTCAATGTTTCAAACTATAAATCATAATTACAGTTACCACAGTGGCTTTCCATGTCAAATCCAACTAATCCACAGTTAAGAATTGTTTTAAAAATTGTCTGAAATTTGCATCTTTTGAAAAAATAAATAAATATGATGATTGGAATAATAATGGAAAAATGAAAACATGTTCACCTCAGAGAACATTTTCTCTGTTAAAGAAACCTGCCTGTCAGCACATCAGATTGTCTTTCCTGCTTCACACATCCAGTGGGCCTGTAGTGTATTTGCATGCCTGTGAAGACGGAACAGCAAGCCTGTGGTTTAACTTTTTCCATTTATGTTCATTAGAGTGGAAAAAGCCTCTGCCTTCAGTGCTAAGCGTTGTGCTCTGAGCGCATCTGCTGAGGATATTTATACCGCAGACAGTGGCAGTGTGCTCGTCTCAGGGCCATTCCACCTGCACACTTGTTGACTCTCTCACCATGCTGGATTTAATAGTCTGTGTGCTATTTACAGATCGGCTAAATCCTATAAAACAGCATGCCACCCAGACTTGTATTACCTTTGCAAAATGCCTGTGTTTGGAGGTGTTTGAATGTTTTTCAGAGCAAACATTAGCAGATCAGAGCTGATGAAGACACAGTACTGTGGCCTGAGTGATGCATCTGTATCAGCTTCCATCGCTACTGAACAGGAATCAACCCGCTGCATCTCAAACATTCACTCATGATTCAATAAAACATTTCTGAAGAAAACTGGAATCTGATTTCAGATGGTGAACCAGAATGAACACACACACAGGCACTTGCTTTAGGACTTTAATTTTGCATTGCTTATTTATTTTTGAGGGGTAGGGAGGATGTCATGCATACGTGTACCAGCAGGATTCAGCCAGAGAGTCAGTGTATCGGACAGAAACACAAGCTGTCAGGAGCCCCACGCTCGATGGTAGCTGGTGGCTGGTGCGGGTGAGTCTGTGGCTCCACTGTGGTGACTGAGAGTCTGCCCGCAGCCTAGAACAGCCTCTGCGGACATTCATCCCGGACTCTGCCAGACAGGAGAAAGAGACCAGTACAGGGACAGCTGGAGGAGTTATGCCTCATTTACAGCTGGGACCAACTGAGAAACAGGACACACAAAAGCCATGGTTTAAACTCGCAGGGCACAAGAGACTTTCATTCATCTGCATGTTTCAGGCGCTGCTAGGTGACAGTGAGCAATGACCCAAACCATAGAGACAGAGTAAGGTGTGAGGTCGCAGAGGGAGGTGAATTTCGGCTCTGTCCCGTTGCGTGTCCCCCTTGTGATGTCTGACAGAGTCCTGCTCGCACTTGTCTGGGTTCCCCTGTAGTGTCTCCTTGTGTTCTGTGGTGCACTGAGTTCTCTCAGTTTCTCTGCACAGCATCCTGTGAGCAGCAGACATCCTCCAGCTGATCCAGGCCCTCTACGATGTCACTGTTTAATTGGGAAGCATATTATTCCGCAGTTAATTCCCGTTCGGATGGCAAGGTGGTCTATTTGATCAGCTTTTAAGCACTTGAGTTGATTAGTTGCGAGATGCTGTTGATTTAATAGACATTATGAATAAGGAGTGTTTAATGGGGGCCTGAATCCACCCCCCCCCCCCCCCCCCCCCCCCCCCCCCGCTGCCCACTGATGGAATGGCTGAAAGTGCTTTGACGCGGTAAAGTTTAACAGCCTGTGAAAGCGTAAATCAGCTGAGAGACGAGGTCACAGCCTGGGCCGTAAAAGCCGGGACCCCTCTCAGGAGCACTGATGGGGAAAGTGGGGGATTGGTGATGTACCCTGTTGTGGGATGGGGTGTACCCTGCCGCGGGTCAGGGTGGGGGAGGGGCGAGGTGGGTGATGCTGAAGGAAGAGGCTCCGAAAGCGAGCGCTCCCTCTGATGAAGTGCACATCCTCCTTCCTCCTCTGTCTGGGCTGCACCTGCATGGTCTATCCGGGTGCAGAGCTCGTCTTGCTTTTGCACGGTATCGCTGTGTAGAAGCAGGTCTTGTTCGCGGGTGTGTTAAAAAGGGAAGGCCTGCTTGCTCGCTGTGAGATTTTGCTGTGAGAATGAATGGTACTCCAGGTTTGCCCTGCAATTCCTTTGTGTTTTGACACTCAATCACTTTCCACAGCAACCGTTTGAAAGGTCATCTTTTCTCAGCCAGCCTTCCTCTGTATGACTGGCTTTGAGACTCCGGTTTGTTTGCACACAGCAACAGGCAGCTAATTCCTTCCACATTTCCCTCCTTCCAGGAGGCCGGTGAAAGCCTCCACGCTTAGCAGGCGCCTGGTGTTTCCGCTTGCGGTGTTTTGTGGTGAGCCTCAGGGGGCGGAGACTGAGAGAAGTGCTCCGCTCCAGCCTCTGCTGCTCTCCCTGTGAGAACAGAAAGCAATTTCCCCGAGACCGAGGGAAAGGGGGGGGGGGCAGCGGCAAGAGCTCCCATATTTCAGTGCAGAACAGAAAACCTGTTACAGGTGCAACCCAGACAGTCAATAATTCCATTTCTAAACAGACTTCCCTTCCAGCTTTCTAACATTGCAGAAGAGGTAAACAGTCAGAAGGTTTAGGGCTCATTCATGGGCAGGTCAAGGTTTTAAATGGGAGAAGAACACACATCCCATGTTTTCCTTAATTATTTTTCAATTCTGTAGTTTTCCCCAGGATATTAAGTTCAGAGGTGAGACAAACACCCCCGTGGCACTTTCTCATGAAGAGTAGTGGCTGTAATTGGAAATCTAAGCCTAGTAATGTACACGTTTTCAGTGTGGAATTTAATTGCACTTTGCCAAAAGCTTCAGCTTTGGACCATGCTGTGTTCCATCTTCTCTAAATGCTATAAAGGCTCTGCTGAAGCAGCATGCAGTCCAACTCACCCCATCTTAATGAGAGTAAAAAAAAAATCAAAATCATCAGGCACCCTGCTGCTACCTTCAGCAGACCCTAGGTTATGCCAACAGGATTATATGACTTCATCATACTCATCATCATCATCATTGTTGTCATCTTCTTGTTCTTCTTCTGTAAGCCATTTCAGTCAGGCTTCAGAGCCATGCATAGCACTGAGGCTGCCCTCGTTCTAATTGCATGCTGATGCTGGCCGTGCCTCCATCCTGATCCTCACCTCTCTGCAGCCTCCAGTACCATCAGCCATAACATCTCCCTGAATAGGAGAGAGCATGTTACTGGCATCCCACTGCAAGCCATAGCTTGGTTCCAATCATATCTTACAGACAGGACCCAATTTGTAAATATTAGTGAGAATATGTCCTCTGTCTGCAAGCTCATGTAAGATGGTGGGGTGTGTTGCTGTGGCGGGCCCAGACTCTCCCCTCTCTCCAGGCTGTCCAGCTGTAACCCTGACTCTCTGGTTCTGACTCTCCCTCTCTCTCTCTCCTAGCTGCCATTCTGGACGATCCCATGGAGTGCAGCCGGGGGGAGCGTCTGGCCATCACTCTGGCCAAAGACAGCATCAACCGCTCCACCAACCGCTCCACCACTGGCAAGCTGGAGGTCGACATCTTCGAACTGCTGAGAGACAGCGAGTACGAGACAGGAGAGACCAGTAAGTGCTGTGTTTCTGTGTTACACTCAACCGTAAATATGAGTTCTCATCACCTTTATTATAATCTCCAATACAGCTCCAAGGGAGGATGACCTACAATGTGTGCAGTTTTTACAGTAAATAGAATATCATTAACTAAGTTCCCAGCTAGAGCGCTGCTGCTGTACTTTTGGCTGAGATACTTAACCCTAAATTGCCTCAGTAAATGTCCAGCTGTATAAATGGATAAAATGGTAACCTGCTGTATGTAAGTGTCTCTGGATAAGAGCGTCTGCTAAATGCCAGTGTGCCAGTGAATGCAATGTAATTAAGTGTAAGTTTAAGAGTCCTCAGCAGAGCACACTGTCCACTCCAGCCTGAGTTGCAGTCCTGTCTAAGGCTGGCCTCTGCTTCACACACATGTGTATGAGTGTGTGTGTGTGTGTGTGTGTGTGTGTGTGTATAGAGAAGCTGGCCGTTACTTCTCCAATAAATGAGCCCAAAAGAACAAAATTATAAATTATAAATAATAAAAACAAACAGTATTTAATTATAAAAGCCAAACTACAAAACAAAGGAAACCAGCCTGTGCAAGCCAGCAGGGCCAAAGCGAGCCCTTCCTCCACTCTGCAGCCACACCTGTATTTAATCCCCTTCAGTTAGCAGGGTGTGGCTCATTAACCAGTCAGCTGGCTCCCTTACAAATTGCCAACATGTGCGTACAATTACCCAATGATTAATACACAATTGACAATTAGGCCTTTGGGAGAGGTGGTGAAGGCTCGCCTTCACAGTGTGTGTGTGTGTGTGTGTGTGTGTGTGTGCGTGCGTGTGTGAGTGTGTGAGTGTGTGTGTGTGTTAGTGTTAGTTTTAGTGTTAGTGATGTGAATAACGGCTCTTTGAAGTGAGCCAGATCTTAGGCTCCGTTCCTTTCCGAGAGCTGTTCAAAAGAACGGCTCATCGTTCATTTAGGGGGTGGGGGTTACTAGGTTTATCTGCGAAATAATCATATCGTATAATAATACTCGTATTGCCAGACCTAATGTCACTGTGTATTTGTGCCTTGCAACGTAACCACCATGAAACAATTGGAGGGGGGGATCAATCAATCTCTCTCTCTGTCTGTCTCTCTCAGCAGGGATCACACCAGCGACCCTTTACTTACGATTCCTGCTCCATAACCACTATGCTACACTGACTGAACTTAGAGCACGCAATGAAATTTGGGCGCAAAGATAAAATGAACGGCTCTCAAGTACGACTTGGATCCCTTCGATCGTACCAAAGAGCCGTTCAAAAGACTCGGATCAGTTGCGAACATGTGTGTCACTAGTGTGTGTGTGTGTAAGAGACTGTGTGTGAGAGACTGTGTGAGTGTGTGAGTGTGCGAGTGTGCGTGTGCTCTATCCTTACAGTGGCGCTGTTTTTCGTGAGGTACTTCAGGCTGTGGGCTTTGAATATGCAATTCTGTTTTGAATGTGATTCTGTTCTCAGTATTAACATACAGAAAAAGGCTCTTATCAGGTATTGTTTGTTTTAAAGTGGAGTGAAACGCAGATTGATTAGATTTGAAGGGGGAGCTTGTTTTCCTGATGCATCCTATTTGAGTGTGTGTCACGATTTGATTGGATGGTAATGAACTGAAGTAATATAGTTCTCTTCGAGAGCACCCTGTGAGGGGACAGCAGAAAGGCCCCATATCTGCATGTGTTTGCAGAGAGCTATGGAGTCATGTATTAATCACTCTCTGCTCCTCAAATTTGGCTTTGTGGATCCAGGCCAAATCCCAGGAGCTCCCATACACTCTCCTTCACTCTGTGCTAGCCCCGAAGTACACGTACACATACACACACACACACACATATACATGCACACTCATGCACATATGCACACACTCACGCACATGTGCACACACACACATGCACACACACACACACACACACACACACACACACACACACACACACTCACGCACATGCACACACACACATACACGCACACTCATGCACATGTGCACACACACACACATGCACACAAACACGCACACTCATGCACATGTGCACACACACACACACATGCACACAAACACACACGCACACAAACACGCACATTCACGCACATGTGCACACACACACACACATGCACACACATGCATACACACACGCACACAAACACGCACATGTGCACACACACACACACGCACACCACTCCACAGTCCTTATTAAATTACCTGTTGTTCCTTGGCAGGAAGATTAAGGCCATACTCATGTGCAGGGAAATGAGAGGCAAATATTAAAAATTCTAATTAATAATTCAACACAGTGATGAATATTTCAAGAAAACAAGTCAGTTTACATCTGCTACTACAATTCTCATTTCCTAGTAATGCATTTGGATAATCTTGTAATTCATGTAGTTTATAGATGTGCATATAGCTTGTAAAATGGTGTCAGACTGTTGTTTTTGTAGTCTAAGATTGTTTTTACACGTGTTTTGCAGTAGGAGTTAATGAACTTTCTTACAGAACTATCCTCAGACTCTGTGATGAATGACTGAATTCAGAATAAGAAGAATGGAGGTATTTCTGTTCAGGCTATCTTCTTTATACGTACTGAGACCTGATGCCAGTGTGGACTGACTGACTCCTGGTGTCAGTGCGGACTGACTGACTGCTGGTGTCAGTGCGGACTGACTGACTCCTGGTGTCAGTGCAGACTGACTGACTCCTGGTGTCAGTGCGGACTGACTGAGACCTGCGGCCAGTGCGGACTGACTGACTCCTGGTGTCAGTGCGGACTGACTGACTGCTGGTGTCAGTGCGGACTGACTGACTCCTGGTGTCAGTGCGGACTGACTGAGACCTGCGGCCAGTGCGGACTGACTGACTCCTGGTGTCAGTGCAGACTGACTGACTCCTGGTGTCAGTGCGGACTGACTGAGACCTGCGGCCAGTGCGGACTGACTGACTCCTGGTGTCAGTGCGGACTGACTGAGACCTGGTGTCAGTGCGGACTGACTGACTCCTGGTGTCAGTGCGGACTGACTGAGACCTGCTGCCAGTGCAGACTGACTGACTCCTGGTGTCAGTGCGGACTGACTGACTGACTCCTGGTGTCAGTGCGGACTGACTGACTCCTGGTGTCAGTGCTGACTGACTGACTGACTCCTGGTGTCAGTGTGGACTGACTGAGACCTGCTGCCAGTGCGGACTGACTGACTGCTGTGTGCCTCTCCCGACAGTGTGCCAGATCGTGTCCAAGGGGGTGGTGGCAGTGCTGGGTCCCTCCGCCAGCCCGGCGTCCAACTCCATCATCAGCAATATCTGCGGAGAGAAAGAGGTGAGTGCCGTTACCGCGGAAACGCAGGCCCCAGCCTGTCAGCGCAGCTCACGGGAGCAGGGGAGTCCACTCACTCTCCAAACACGCCTTCCAGGGACGCGTCATATCAGCATCAGGGGCTGATCTCAGAACAGCTTTAGATAAAATAACATTTTTTACACATATCTGTAATTTTTCATTTGGGCATTTATTTCCATGGGCTCTAACCTTGAATATTTCATGATAGTTTAATGTTGCAAAATTATGGAAATATATGCAGTGGAAGTTCAGCTGAAATTTAATAGGCTCATGACAGCCATATTTTTTTAATGTAACACCTTGTCTTCAACAACATGGAGATTTTAAAATCTGCTGAATTATAAATGCTGTTTTCCGTCAGTCCAACAGAAGGTGTGTAAGCTAATCCTGGTCAATCCCTGTTTGATGGTGAAGGTATCCCACACACCAATTTACACACAACTCTCACAAGTAGCTTCACACATCCTTGCACACACCTAGCAGAGACCTTCCCCGCAGTGCTTGCTGTTCCAGCACCGTCTCTCCCAGGCAGCTGTAGCCTCTAAAGCCGTCAGATTACAGACGATTAAAATGAGTTAGTCATATTGATCTCAGGTGGATGGCCACTTAAAAATGAACCAAATGAAGCCTGAGGTTCATGAGCAGACATCTGTCCTTTTGCACCCACCTGTCTAGGACCTAGTCACTTACTGGAACCTGGTCACTTACTGGAACCTGGTCACTTACTGGAACCTGGTCACTTAATAGCCAATGTCCATCTTGGTAAAAAAGGTTGGCAGACAGATTTCAACATGCTGCTGCGTTGTCTGGGCAGACAGATTTCAACATGCTGCTGCATTGTCTGGGCAGACAGATTTCAACATGCTGCTGCATTGTCTGAGCAGACAGATTTCAACATGCTGCTGCATTGTCTGGGCTGACGTTGGTCATTCCCTTTCCCCATGTTTTGCCATTTTGACTGTGAAAAGATCCCAGTGGAATAAACCCTCCTTTTCCCACTCTGTGAATTCTGTCTCCACCTGCCTGGGGAGCGTCATTGTTTACCTTAGGGCATCAGGGGAGATCACATGATTTACCTGCCATTGTGATACTTCCTTTTGTCACAAACACGCCTGCACCTGGCCTCTGTAGCTGTGCCGTGGCTGCACAGCGTGTGTGTGTGTGTGTGTGTGTGTGTGTGTGTGTGTGTGTGTGTCTGACTGCGCCTGAATGTCTGTGGATGGAAAGGTAACAGAAAAAGTGGAAGAGGTGAACTGCATTGATGAGTCCTGACAGCACAGCACACTCGGAGCATGTGAGGGTCTCTTTAACGGGAAATATCCCACACTTTAAAGCGGAAGGACACTTTGCTCCTGTCAGGACTCTGAAGATGACCCCCGTGACCCCCTGCGCAACACGCAGATGCCGATTCTGAAGCTCCTGGCTCCTCCCTGAAACAGCACCTGCAGGCCAGCAGTGGGAGGCTTTGGGCCCCAACCACACCACTCACATGCTGGACGGGACAGACAGGAGTCCTGTACAATCACACTCACCCCTGAGGACCATGGAGCCATCCTGCAATAATCGAATGAAAATTGAGCCTGTTGCTATGAGATCATAGATACTGATGATTAGGTGCTATACTGCAGTAAGTCATAATATATCTATCTTCTCTATATGTAAAGTCAAGCTTGTGTATAATGCCAGCAAGTTACCATCTGAGTTTAGTTGAGTTTAGACTGGTGTTATATTACCAGAACTGTTGCAGTCAGTGTGAAGGGGTGTTGGGCAGCCTGGACTCCATCTGCCACAGGAGTCTAGTGACACATTTTGAAAAAGTTTAGCTGTGGGCTGAAACATTTACCTTAAAAGTATATATCACCAATGCCGTGTATGTGTTTATTTGCAGAAAGGCTGGAGGGGGGCTTGGGCTTTATCTTCAGTGTGTTTGCTTGTCTCCAGCCCATGTTTCTCTCTCCTCCCTCCTCGCTCTGCTGCAGCCAGGCTTGCAGACACCACTGCATAACATCTCAGGTTATTACAAATCAGATCATAAAGTTTCACAGCCTTTGTGGAATTATACCCTGATCGTACACATGTATCATAAAACATGTGCATGTGTGTACTGTAAGGAATAGAGGCAAAGTGAGCATTAATTTTAATGAATATTGTGTGTTTCTTGTTGTTGTAAACTGAAGGAAGAATATTGCCCCTCTCACCTTCTGTGAGCTGCACTCTGTGCTGGCAGTAATTCGTCTGTCCTCGGGGGACGCCTGGCAAACAGGGACAGGCGAGAACCGGCCCAGGACATGTCCTGCCAGCACCACAGCCCAGCTCATCACTCACAGTAATCCTGCCCCAGCCTGTCTGCGCAGCAGCAGACAATGAGAGCAGTGCTCGTATTTTTCCTTTAGAAATGAGTTTTGTAGTTATAGAGTATGTTGATGTCCTTGTCTGCGTGGGTCAGTAAGCAGCAGGCGGGTGTGACAGAGGCTCGTTGTTGTAGATAATGAGCTGGGTTTGTTTTTCTGGTTGGAAGAGCATTAAACAGACCTTCTCTACTCTTTATCTTTGTACTGCTTTTGGAAGGCTCATTGGTTTTCCTTTGCTTTTTTTAATGGAAACACTTGAAGCGTTCTGTTGGTGGGAGTGACCTCCACGCATGATTGGACAGTCACTTTTCCCGCTTGTAGGTAATTGGCTCAGAGCATTGATTCTGTGGGCGGAGCTGCTGCACGTTGCCGCTGATAGGATGACACTGGCACTCATTTGTCCTCATTTGCAGTGTGAAAATCTGCTCCTCGTGCATCGCACCACTGCACGGATACACGTCTCATCACAAGAAAAGGGTTAGGGTTAGGGTTAGGGTTATGCTCCATCACACCGCCGCACGGATACACGTCTCATCACAAGACCCCCCCCCCCCCCCCCCAAAGGGATGCTTTCATGTTTTCATTTTGATGTCATTCATCTTGAAACAAGGATCTATAAGAATAATTTTTAAAATGTTTTTATTAGAGAATGTTACTATTTCTCTCTGATACATTGTTAATTTTCCCCATAAGAAAAAATAAACACAAGGGGGTCCCAAGTGTGTCAGTGGGTGAGGCGTTCCTTTCAGCGCTGAGCGCTATGGCTCGGGTTAGAAAGCAGCTGTGCTGTTTGCTGAGAGTGAGCAGCCCGGAAAACTGAAGGTGTGCTCCCACATCAGGTTTGACCAAAGGGAAAACAATACGGGAAGAAACCTAACGCCACATGCCAGGGATAGCTGTTATTGCGCTAAGAATAGCTATTCGATATATCACGAGTCTGGGGCAGGATCGACCTCTGTCTCCTGAGAATATAGGCACACACAGACACACACAGACACACACACACACACAGACACACACACACACACACACACACACACACACAGACACACACACACATAAAACACACATACAGACACACACAAACACACAGACACACACATAGACACACACAGTCACACAGGGAAAACACACACACAGTCACACAGGGAAAACACACACACAGACACACAGGGAAAACACACACACAGACACACAGGGAAAACACACACACAGACACACAGGGAAAACACACACACAGACACACAGGGAAAACACACACACAGACACACAGGGAAAACACACAGAACACATGGAGAGCTCCTCCTGAGCTTTGAACTATAATTGGAAGCATTAAAGAGCCCCTGATCACTCATAATCTTCACAAGGTAATATTCACATAAAAAGGCTTTTACTCTGCATGGCCTTTATGCAGAGATATACAATACAGACACATATCTGAAAGTGCCTCTGCAGAAGGGAGAAGGCAGGACATGCATCCAGTCCTGTCAGCTTTGGGCCAGATGTGTTTAAATACAGACTGTAATCAGATCATAACACGGGCCTGTTTTGGGTCACTTCACTCTCCTAGGTTACTGTTGACAGCACATATCCATTTAGGATTAATACACTTGGTCAGGCGTGAGGAATTACATTTTATCTTGGTACCAGAGGCAGATACAGATGATTTCCTGGGAATGAGAGTGGAACCAATCTGCCAATGAAATGGCTCTCTGCGCTTGTTTGTCAGCATTTATGCTACTTCGTGATTATCTCATCGGCATTATTATTTTAGAACAGTTATGTAATAATTCTATCCTCTGTCAGGCCTATTTAACAGAAATTACCCTGTTCATAGAGAAATGCCTTAATTCAATCACTCAGCCCAGCATGCAACTCCACTGAGTGCCAGTGCTGTAGACGAGCCTGAAAGAGTGCTTCCCAAAGCAAAATCCCCCTGCTCAAACACCCCCTGGCCGGCAGGCCAGTCACGGCCACATTCTTTTTACTTCAAAAGAGGTTCAGCGAACTGCGAAGAGGCATAAGTGCAGAAAGTACATAAGAACATTTGTGGTATAATTAGTCACCTGCTAATGGCACATTATAAAAAGTCTGTGAGACTAATCTGTGACCTCAGAAAGAGCTGGAGTGAGATCTGCATTTCTGAACTTGTGTGAGAAGGAGGGTCCAGGCTGTGGTTTGGCCAGTCTCTTAATATTATAGCGCTATATGATATGTATAGCGTAGGTATATATGCTGTGTGCATACACAGAGATACTGGAGTCTGGAGTGCGCGGCGCTGAAGGGGAGCAGAACTCACCTGCTTCAGGTGCCAGTCTGTACCTCACTCTGCAGGCTGCTGATTCACCTGCAAACACACAAAGCCCAGGTGAGGCTGCAGGTGCACTGAACACAGGAAGGAGACCTTTCTTCTCTTATTTTCCAGCTTGATTAGTAATCCAGTGCTGCTCAGCGCATGTGTCACAGAGCTGCTGCTGCCACGGTTGCCGCTGGAAACACAAAGATGGCTGGTACACACACAGATGCCTTCATTTGAGCAAAAGTGCCGGAGCATGTTGATGGCTGGTACACACACAGATGCCTTCATTTGAGCAAAAGTGCCGGAGCATGTTGATGGCTGGTACACACACAGATGCCTTCATTTGATCAAAAATGCCGGAGCATGTTGCTCTTAGAGGGTTGCCTCAATAATGGATGCCCCAAAAAAGGTAAATAAACGCAATTAAATATTTTCATATTTAATTTGTTGTGAACTCTCTGTGGTCCGGTCATTATTTGAAGTCATCTGCATCCTTTCTCAGGTGAAGAGAGATTTTTCTGTGCTGGAATGAAACAGCATTCATCCATTTTCAGACCTGTGTTAGTCTCACTAGGATGAGTTTACAGCCAAAGATAATGTAAGCCATTCTCACGCCTGTGCAGGGCTGCAGGTAATATGATTTTTCAGTTATGCAGTAGATTATTTCTGTGATAATTATAGTATGGATCTCTTTCCACTCCTCTGAGACTATTTTTCATTTCTTTTATTGATGTCTACATGGGCTATCCTTCTCAGTAGCACACACACATACACATACACTCACTTATACACACACGCACTCACTTACACACACACACACACACACACACACACACACACACACTCTCACTCTTAAGATAGTTCTCAGTTTGGATGACAGACTGGTGGGAGGGCACTGTTTGGAATGGTGTTCAGTGATAGGTTGGGATGAACATGTTTTCAGTGATCAGTACATATGTGCCTTGCTTTGAGCTTTTATAACGGCCTGACTGGCAAAACCGTGTTGATTGGCTCCCTGTATCACCACATGCCAAGCGGAATCCAACGTTTATTAGCTGTGTACCTAACCCCCCACCCCCACCCTCCCAGCTGAAACACAGAACAGTGGAACTCAGTGGAAAACACATACGTCCCCATAGCCTCGAAGCACATTCAGGATCATTGCAAGGCAATGGGAGTATGAGAGTCTGTAGCGTGGCATGAGGACACATGTATTAAGTGCTGCTTGCATCGTGGCAAAGTGGCCAAGAACCACGAGAGATCTGTAAGCGGGGCTCAGGGGATGGCTTCCTTCTGAAAACAGCAGAATGATCACCCTGAGAAAGTGATGCTTTTCAGGGGCAGTCAGCAGGTGCTACTGGGTCTTCATGCTCATTAGTGAGCTTTGCAGAGTCCCCAGTAATTCCAGCTTCACACAAAAACCACAGTGCATTCAGGAAAGACAAGTAAAGGAATGCTGTTCAGTTTAACTTTTTAGTCATTCAGAAAGGACGCGTCTGTTTCAGAGTCAGTACTGTCTGGCTGTCTCAGGGGAAATTGAATTAATTAGAGCCAAAGGAGGCGAGAACTTTGTATCAGGTGGTCAGTGTTTAACTTGTCTAAGAGCTGG
>NC_050591.1:38848218-38875718 GCF_013368585.1 Megalops cyprinoides
CCATTTTACACATGGAAGTATGGATATTAAGTGTTGCGCAGCTTTTTTGGTAAAAATTAACTAAATAAAAGTACTGAGTAAAATCTGCAGAATTATCAGGCTGGCTGTCTGGCCCTGAGACCAGTCTGACCATGCAGCTGTTCAGTGTCAGTGATTTTTGCAGCTGCTAAACTCACCATGTTCTGTAAGGGAGTAAAAAACAACACCTGGTTAACGCTGGTGCTCACAGTTTAGTGAGCACTGATGTTAGATTGAATCTGGATCGAGGTGTGTCCATCCTGATTATCTGTGAGGTGGATTTGGATCACAAGCGCAAAGTTGTGCTGGTGCTAGCAGGTGATTGGCTGCTTCCCTGTGATTCCTGTTGCGCTGTGGTGAGATAAATTTGAGCCTGAGCGACGCTGTAAAGTCTGTTTTGACAGCACCTCTGTCTCCGCCTTGACCCTCCTCCACTCATTCAGGCACACTAATTACGGGGAAGGTTTACTCAGAACACCCCTAGCTGCAGCTGTAAGCAGTAATCTGTGATTATAAACCTGTTTGAAGAGGGAAATCACTCTCTGCCAATTAAAGTGCTCTGCTCAGACCTGCCCTTTCAGCGGCGGTGTTTGATTAAGAGGACACGGTTACGATGTTGTGTGCGTCTGTCTCTGACCTGGATCAGGGTCATATGCTTCCTGCTAAGAGTCCTCTTTGAAACAAGCATTTACACACAACATTGAATAATGTTTTTCAGCAGGTCTGAATAGACTGTTCCAAACCTAATATCCATTTTGATTGATTATAACAACGCTGTGGGATCCTACATATTGCAGAACATTTCTGATTTTGCACACACGGTATGAAAGCACTTCATTTGTAATATATGTGGCCTGTGAGAACACATATTGAAATGAAAGTCGTTATTCTAAAATTGCTGGAGTACTTCAGGGATGAAGGATCAAATATCAATCAGTAAAAAAAAAATCATGGAATATGTGCCCTGTTACGTGTCACTGAACAGATACAGAGTTCATCACAGAGGGTTCAGCCCTGCAGGGAGAGGCGGGACTTGTGTAGAGTGATTGACAGGTGGCTCTGTGGGGCACTGAGCTGGTGCATATTTTGCTGTGAAGGTGGGGCAGTCATTTCTAGTTCTGTATACATAATTCATATACATAATTTTAATTAACACAATATTTAATATCATAATATCATTTAATACACAGTTAAATACATTTTTACACATGGTGTATTGTGTAATAAAAGCATAAAATAGTGTGAGTGTGAGAATGGGTTGAAGGATGAGTATAAATAGATGAATATGAGAGGATGAGTGTAAACTGGCATGGCTGCCATCCACATGTAATATAATTCCCTTATATGTATTTAATAACTCTTAACACTGTATTTGTTAGATTAGTGTGTGTGAGGTATGTCTTGGCTCAGGGTCTGCTGTCCTCTTCTCCCTGACTGTATGCGTTTTTCTCTTCTTACATATGTGTTCTGCTCTAACCGCAGCAGCTACAGTCATAACCCTCTAACATCCAGTAAAACATTACAGCAAAATCGCCCAATGCCCTTTGTTTCAGCTGCTGAAATGGGCTCTGAGAAAAGCTTCCTTTTCTTTTCAAATCCTACAATCGCACAGTGAAGCAACTCGGGTGTGTTTAGAGGTTTTTTTCCATTTCCCTCCTGCCCTCTGCAATACCTTTAAGCTTTGTTATGCACTGCAAAGGTCTGCAGAATTTCAACAGATGTATCTACCTTAGCTGCTCTTTATTCTCTGACTGTCACAGGTAGTTCTTGATGTTTCCTTAATTAAATAGAGAAGATCTGATTGGGAGCTAGCTTTTGTTCTCATGAAAGGAAGCGACACTGTTTTTGTTCTTAAAATGATATGCTGTGTACATCAGAATGGGCTTTTACTGACTTTTATGAGAGCAAGCAGTGGTAGAATCAGTCACTGCTGCGTCACTAAAGCATTTAAGTGAGACACTCTCTCTCTCTCTCTCTTTCTCTCTCTCTCTCTTTCTCTCTTTTAAATTCAAATTCCAACGGAGCTTTATCAGCTTGACAAATAAAATTGTGTTGCCAAAGCATAAAAGTAAAAGTGATAAATACATAAATAGAAGTAGTGTATTTAATCATGTATGCACACATATCCACACAACTCTATCTCTCAAAGTTTAGATGTGGGGATATTTAAGGGTAAGACTTTTGACAACAGTGTAAAAATCTCCAAACTTAATCATTTCTGCAATATAGAGGACATCATTCACTGCAAACAGTTACAAATGTAAATGTTAAAAGATTATTGAATGGATTGGCAGCACGTGCAGAGATGTGTGTGAGATTTGGTAGCTGGTTCTGCTTGGTCAGCTCTAAGCCAGGAGGCATGTGGATGCTGGAGAATTCAGGAAACAGCAGAGTTTATGGGTATTTGTGTACTATGGTCTATATCCCTGTATTTGTGCAGGTGAATAGTTTATAGAAGGAAAACATGATGTGATGTTAAATCTACTTTAGAATCCTCCTAAACTTTTGAACCCACCTTTAATTTACTGAAATCTGAGGAAAGGCAGGCGGACCAGCTCACACCACGTCATCCAATCACAGGTCTGCTGAACCTGGAACGCCTGCTGCGTCAGTTCCTTATCTCCAAGGAAACACTGTCCGTGCGAATGCTGGACGACAGCCAGGACCCCACGCCGCTTCTCAAGGAGATCCGCGACGACAAGACTGCCACCATCATCGTGGACGCCAACGCAACCATGTCCCACATAATCCTGGAGAGGGTGAGTCTGACCTCACAGAGAGGTCATATCCACTCACAGGAGAGGGTGAATTTGACCTGACAGAGAGATCATATCCACTCACAGGAGAGTTTGGTCACAGTGTAATTATATCCAAGACCTTTAATCTGAAACACACATTAACATTTTCCTTCCCTGTTCCATGGAATCATGAGTGTTGTAGTTAAACCTGAGCCACATTAACCTGTATAGATCTTACTATTGATTTCTGTTTGCATGAGTGTCAGACTCAGCAAAGCAGCTGTTAACAGCAAAGACCTTCATTTAAAGGAAAAAGGGATGAAGCAAGCTGAACGCTCGCTCCCACAGTGAAGCCAAACAGCTGTGAGGATGAGGATGTAGTGCTGAATAGAGCTGTCCGTCCGCAGAGCCTCTGTTCAGTCTGAATGACAGGAGCACCATGGACATGCACATAACCGCATGAGATCATGACTGAAACAGAGCTCATCGTCACAGGAAAAGACAGATTAATGTGTGTAGCTGCGGGAGACTGACTTTGGAGCAGAGAGGAGTAGAGAACAGCTAAGGGCTTTGGGGTTTCCATGTGGACACTATATAACACTATACAAGTATGCAAGTATACAAGTATACAACACTAAGTGATTCCTTGTAGTTGTAAGTAACACGGTGTTAGAATGCAGTGCAGTTGTGTTAGGCTGCAGTGTCCAGCGGCCGGTGTGCCCTCCCATGATGCTCTCTGCTGTGCTGACGTTCTCCTAAAGGTGCCTTTTGGCCTCTCTCTCAGATATTCTTTCAGTCAGTCAATCAATCAATCAAATCGTATTTGGTTTAGGGAATTTTTACAGTGGAAATGAAGGGCTGCACACAGAGCATTTCACTGCAGATGATTCTCTCTGGAACAGTGTTGTGGGGACAGTGAAACAGTAGAGTGGTATGAAAGTGCAGCGGTCGAGACAGTGGGGTCTGTGCGGGTGACACAGCTAAGAGGAACCTTCTGCCTGCCAGTACTGCCTGTGCCTTCTTTCTTTCTCTTTCTTCTTCACGTTCTTTCTTTCTCTGCCTCCGCTCCTCTGCCCCCCAAGCACACATGCATGAATACTCACACGCACACACTCACACACACACCCTCTCACACATGAACACGTACACACTCACACACACACACCCTCTCACACATGAACACGTACACACTCACACACACCCTCTCACACATGAACACGCACACACTCACACACACCCTCTCACACATGAACACGCACACACTCACACACACACACTCTCACACATGAACATGCACGCACTCACACACACCCTCTCACACATGAACACGCACACACTCACACACACACACTCTCACACATGAACACGCACGCACTCACACACACCCTCTCACACTCACGCTCTCTCTCTCTGTCTCCACTTAATGGTAAATTCTGATGGTTGTCACAGGCCATTCCATTGCTCTGTGGTTGCCATAGAAACCCCTGAGGGATATAGTGACACTGGATACCCCTGCCCTCACTTTCAATGCTTTGCCTCGCTCTCTCTCTCTCTCTATCTCTCTCTCTGTCCCCTTCTTTCTCTCACTGTCTGTCTCTCTTTCTCTCTGCCCCCCCCGCCCGTTCCCCCTCTCTCCCTCTCTCCCTCTCTCCCTCTCTCTCTCTCTCTCTCTCTCTCCCTCTCTCTCCCTCTCTCTCTCCCTCTCTCGCTCTCTCCCCCTCTCTCTCTTTCTCACTCTCTCTGGGGTCTCTGTCTCTGTGCTGGAGTAGAGGAGAGTTGGCGGTTGTCCCACTCCTGGAAGCAGGCTGTCTCTCTCTCTCTCTCTCTCTCTCTCTCTCTCTCACTCTCCCTCTCTCTCTCTCTCTCTCACTCTGTCTCTCTCTCTCTCTCCTGGAAGCAGGCCGTTGGCTCTGCATGTTGAAGCTGCTTGCCAGAGATCGTGCTGAAGCTTGTGCACCAGCTTGAGTCAGAGGATTCAATTACATGGTCAATTGCAGTGCAAATGCTCTTTTTTAAGACCTGCTGCCAGTGTAATACCTCATGCTGCTAAATTACCCTGTATAAAACTGCACCACAGTTACCCCCTTGTTATATATATGTATCTTTTTAATTTAAACCCCTCAGCCTGGCCCTGTACAGTAAGTGCTCCATAAACTGTGCCCAGTGGTGGTGTGCTCTGTGGGTTAAACCAGCAGACTAGAGAATGCCTCTAGGGAAGAGAGGTGAGAAAAAAAAGTCAGATCTGTTCTCTTCTGCTGGAAGTCACTCTGCATGAGAGTGCCTGCTAAATGAATGTAATGTAATGTAATATCGCAACCATAACTGTGATAAGTGAAGACCATGATTCTCTTGATTTTTTAACGATATGGGTCTGGTTTGTACAGTCTGTCTGAGGAGGACACGTCTCTAATTTCGCCCATTCGTTCTCCCAGAGCACCCCATGTCCAGAGCACATCACTGATTTCCACAGCTGGGGATGGACTGGGGCAGCTGAGCTCAGATACTCAGCGGTGCCTCAACAATCTCCACCCAGGATCTGAACCCAGAACCATGTAGTTTCAAGCCTGGCCCCTAACCGCTACACTGCCCTGCGACACACAGAGACCCCGTCACATCTAAGGGGAGAACAGTGTGATCAGAGGCATGCAGTGAACAGCAGAAAAAGCGCGATTACAGCCCAGCTCTGTCAGTAACACAGAGCACAGAGCACAGTCACACACAGCCCAGCTCTGTCAGTAACACAGAGCACAGAACAGAGTCACACACAGCCCAGCTCTGTCAGTAACACAGAGCACAGAGCACAGTCACACACAGCCCAGCTCTGTCAGTAACACAGAGCACAGAACAGAGTCACACACAGCCCAGCTCTGTCAGTAACACAGAGCACAGAGCACAGTCACACACAGCCCAGCTCTGTCAGTAACACAGAGCACAGAGCACAGTCACACACAGCCCAGCTCTGTCAGTAACACAGAGCACAGAGCACAGTCACACACAGCCCAGCTCTGTCAGTAACACAGAGCACAGAGCACAGTCACACACAGCTCAGCTCTCACACAGCCTAGCTCACATACACAGGGGGATTATACAGCCTTTGCTGCACTCTCCTACAACTGTTGAAAAGTACTAGATAAGAATCAACTTGCAAATTCAGTGCCACATAAACCATTCTGAGGAATGAAGTTTAACTGATGAAGTTGTTGATCACTGTTCCAAGACTGTGGGAGAGAAGACAGGCTTAACTAGACAGATCATTGTTGAAAAATTAAATGAAGTGTGAACATGAGTAAACTGCAATGGCTGAAATGACCTGGTGTGCTTGCATTGGGTTGGCCTGACTCAATCTAACCACAAAGGGGCTTGTCTTAAAGAAAAAGCAATGATTACTTTCAATTGACAGTCTTTCCAAATACCTTTTTCTTCTGTTTTGGTAATTCATTTAGTATGTGGTATAACAGTGTAATTATCTAGCTAAGTTTTCTGTGTGACAGTCATGCAGCGCTGAATCAAACTAATTTGGTATGACAATATTGTCTTTTTCTTTCCCTCCCACGCTTGCAAACACACACACCTCAAGAAAGTTCATCTGCACCTGCTCTGCTGAAGCTGCTTATGATATTACATTAAATCATCTATCCATGCGCCAGTTACGTCAGGCCTATGTGGGAGAGATCTGAAGGAAAAGACTGTCTCCTCTTTTGTTAATGAATGCTATGTTGAGTGATGTCATATCCCAATAGTGGGGCTAAAATTAGACTCTCTATCTCGTTTGCAGGCCTCGGAGCTGGGCATGCTGTCGGTGTACTACACGTACATATTCACATCTCTGGTAAGGAGCTGCAGACGCCACTCTCTAATGGATATTAATGACATGGGTTACACCTTGTGCTAATGGTTCTGCTGAAATGATTCATATCAGGGTGATGTATGGCTCATTAATGAGGCAGGAGATACATGTTTTCCTGCTGCCTTTGGGGTGATCTCTGCATGAGGATGAGAATATCCTGTGACACAGGCTTCATCCCCCAGAGAGATGCAGTGGAATGTGAGGAAGGCCACACCGCACGCACCGTCCACGAGTGCATACTTTCCAACCGAGGGGAAGAGTGTCTTCAGTAAGAGCAAATTGCAGGAAGAGAGAGAAACATGGCTCCTTCCACAGCAAGCCATGAGGAAGGCAGAACAGCCCTAATGCTGATGATGTCTGTCATCAGCATAACTATCTGCTCATTCTCACGTTGTATTTATCTTTATTTGGTTCATACCCTCAGATGTTTCAACTGCCTGCATATGACAGCTGACAGATTAATTGTGTTTCAGTTTTTTCATCTACAAATATAACCTTTTCACCTTTTTTGCTCATCAGCAGATAAATATGAATCTGAAAGTGAGTTTTATCACTACATTAAAAATGCCTTTCTCTCCCTGCTTCCCACTGTTTGCCAGCACTTGCGGGAAACTGAGGGTCAGCACGGAGGTCACTTCACAATCAGTCTGTAGGAAGTGCAGTTAATGGCAAAGAACATCACCTTAAAGGTGTAAAATGTGCCTTTAATTTCTGCTTACATTAATATATCCCTCCAGGTAAGTGATGTATCAGTGCAGGTGTTGCATCCTTCATAACTGAAGTCAGTGGGCTGGTTGCAGATGGCAGTCAGTGTAAAGCCAGCAGTTTTAGAGAAAGACTCCTCTGAATGAACCGGTTTGGTGTCACTGCATCACTTTATCTCTGCATGTGATAAACTTCCACATTATAATACAATATGTGGTAAATTTGCTTGAAAACAGTTTTCCACTCTGCTGTAGTTGGATGTCAGTGTGCCCACCGAGGCCACTGTGTGAAGGTTTCTCAGGGTTTGTCTGTTATTGTTCCTGTACTTACAGCAGCGAGGGCTGTGTATAGCAAAGCCTCTCAGCATTACAGTAATGCCGTTAATGCTCTTACTGAATGGCTCATCTTCAGCCCTAAATGTGAGCAGAAACCTCTTCTTCAGGTAGATTACCCATCAGAAGCCCATTGTGCTGTGAAAGAACTTACTCATTCAGTGCTTTTACAGTAATTAGGAAACAAACCAAGCCATAGACTCTGTTGTTGATCATTTCTTTATGCTGTTCACACAGATAAGAGCAGCGTTTCATGTGTCTCTGCAGTGTAAGGTGCTCCTTAAGCTACAGATAGGCAGAGATGCCCTACAAAAGCACTCACTGCCAGTGCTCTCAGTGTCCGCTGCTGCATTTGGCCATTTAGCGTGTGTTACAGTGTGAGGGCTGTGTTACAGTGTGAGGGCTGTGTTACACTGTGAGGGCTGTGTTACAGTGTGAGGGCTGTGTTACAGTGCGAGGGCTGTGTTACACTGTGAGGGCTGTGTTACAGTGTGAGGGCTGTGTTACAGTGTGAGGGCTGTGTTACACTGCGAGGGCTGTGTTACAGTGTGAGGGCTGTGTTACAGTGTGAGGGCTGTGTTACACTGCGAGGGATGTGTTACACTGTGAGGGCTGTGTTACAGTGTGAGGGCTGTGTTACACTGCGAGGGATGTGTTACACTGTGAGGGCTGTGTTACAGTGTGAGGGCTGTGTTACAGTGTGAGGGCTGTGTTACACTGCGAGGGATGTGTTACACTGTGAGGGATGTGTTACAGTGCGAAGGCTGTGTTACACTGTGAGGGCTGTGTTACAGTGTGAGGGCTGTGTTACAGTGTGAGGGATGTGTTACAGTGTGAGGGCTGTGTTACAGTGTGAGGGCTGTGTTACAGGGTGAGGGATGTGTTACAGTGTGAGGGCTGTGTTACACTGTGAGGGCTGTGTTACAGTGTGAGGGATGTGTTACAGTGCGAGGGCTGTGTTACAGTGTGAGGGATGTGTTACAGTGTGAGGGATGTGTTACAGTGTGCCTCTGAGAAATGATGCTGTGCTTGCAGGAGGCTGTGTTAAAGTGTGTCTTGGTCACTGTGTGACACACTGTGCTGTGCTTTGGGCCTCTGGCTGTGCAGCAGCAGTGTGTGATATTTACACAGAGACAGGACCTCTGGGATCTGCAGCACTGAAGAACAGCATCATCACCCACCTCTGTGACAGGCCTGGTGCATGTCACTCATACTGAGCTGTATTGAAAATCCCAGTTTGATGTGATTTGGATCAGGTACTTCTGAGAGGTATGATTTCCTCATGGAGTGAAGTAAGGAGATGGTGTGATTAAGCAGAAACAGCAGAAAGGCAGATGGCCAGGAGCAGCAGTAAGGAGCAGCAGTGTGGTGTAGTGGTAAGGAGCAGCAGTGTGGTGTAGCGGTAAGGAGCAGCAGTGTGGTGTAACGGTAAGGAGCAGCAGTGTGGTGTAGCGGTAAGGAGCAGCGGTGTGGTGTAGCGGTAAGGAGCAGCAGTGTGGTGTAGCGGTAAGGAGCAGCGGTGTGGTGTAGCAGTAAGGAGCAGCAGTGTGGTGTAGCGGTAAGGAGCAGCAGTGTGGTGTAGCGGTAAGGAGCAGCAGTGTGGTGTAGCGGTAAGGAGCAGCAGTGTGGTGTAGCGGTAAGGAGCAGCAGTGTGGTGTAGTGGTAAATATAGTAGCATATGTAATGTAATATAGCATCATGGCACAGATGTGTGTTTATGGTGGTTCCTCTTCCTAGGCACTCAAGCTGATTGGTCATATATCACATGGGACTGAGTGTTCCCTTCATTTACACTCCTAAATAACAGAGGACGTCAGAGATCACACATTGACATTTGGACATCTAAATTAGGCGGACCATTATCAGATATCTCTAATGAAATGAATCCAGTCGGATAATTGCAACTATCAGTGAGAAAAGCAGTGTAGTTTCAGCTAATTAGGAGCTGGTAATTGCCTGGGTGTGATTGCAGCAGGGCTCACTCACTCCTCTCTCTTTCCTGACGAGGACTGAGATGTGCTGCTGTGAACACGTCAGAAGGTCAGGTCCCGAGATGGACAGGTCATAGATGCAGGTAGGAGTGATGGACAGGTCATAGATGCAGGTAGGAGTGATGGACAGGTCATAGATGCAGGTAGGAGTGATGGACAGGTCATAGATGCAGGTAGGATGGGTTGACAGGTTGGGAGTGTTGGTAGGATTGATTGACACATTGAGTGTAGACATGCAGGATTGACCAGGAGGGGGAAGGAGAGGGGGAATACCCATGATGCAGTGTACTGTGTTGTCATCAAGTTCCTGAAGACCTGACTTTGATAACAACCCAGCTGTTGACTTTGTCCCTTTTGTTTGTTGTGTGTAGAGAATATTTGAATGTGTAAATGGAGAAACATAATTCACTGATGCCTAGAGATCTAAACGCCACATCACTCATGTGTAATGGCTTTACAAGCTTTCTGGAAAATGGGATTTTGCTGCTGAGTATCTATCTTGGTCAAACTCTGTTCAGTGAAAAAAACAGAAGATTTTAATTCTTTTCAGCAGTGCTGTGTTCAGAAAAGAAGCACTGAGTGGCAGATTAAAAATATCTACTTCAGAGTTTACAGGCAGTAGAATGGCTACAGAAATGACCACCATGCTTAAAAAAAGGTTGGACAGTATTTATTATTATTACTGTGGTCACTGACCAAGAGACTGTACAGGCTTTACAGCTTTTAATGCTTATGAGGATATTGAAGGAGACCGGTCTGCTGCGGGGAGCAGCAGTTTCCCATCTGTGGAGGTGGAGGTACAGAGATTTTCACAGAGGTTCCCTTTAACACTGCAGGGTGGTGAAGCCCTCAGCCTCTGACCTGCTCCTCACAGCTAGCCCTGCTTGTCCTCATCCTACATGTTTTATTAAAAGAAAGTTTTGCTTCTTCACACCTCCTTACACCATATGCATGTTCATCTCCAGCTCTAGGCTTCGGTCTGAATTTGCTGTCACTTCTCTCTTTCTGCGTCTCATTTCTGCATCTTACTGAGAGTCCTGTTTTCCTCTGCGTTTCAGACCAGCAGTAGATGATGACATGCTTCTTGTAAAACCTTAAAATCAATATGATAAAGAATTGGCAGCCAGCACAGTGAGGGAAAGATGGGGGTTATGTGAGTCTGTATCTTATGCTCGTTTTTTAACAGCTGCAGGGGTCTGCCCTTGTTGCAGGCTGGACACGTTGCGTTGCTCAGGTCAGTAAAGTTACAGTCGAGAGGAATTAAACTCGTAAATGAACATGCTCTTTAATACTCAGACACACCCACAACCACACCCACAACCTCACACACACACACAGACACACATACACACACACATATACACACACACACGCACACATACTTTTTCATACGCACACCCTCCTCGACCAGCGCCTGACAGGTCAGCGCTCCACTGCGTCCCGCAGCACTGAGACTTGGTCTCTGTGCTGTTTGTGTGTGTAATCTGTTTTCTAGAATCATCTCCAGTCAGCAGTGAAAGGCAGGTTTTGTAAATTGTCTTTAAATGGCGATGTTGTGACGCTGTCATCAGAGCTGTCTTCCCTCCCAGCCGTGTTTGTTTCCTTTTCCTGCAGATCGAATCATTTAGTGGCTCATGAGGTGGAAACGGCAGCCGTTCCGCTCGCTCAGAAGGTTCGGGGGTGTCCGGGGGGGGTGTCCGGGGGGGGGGGGGGGTTGGGTTGGGTTGGGTGGGAGTCCTGGGAATTCCACCTGCTGCAGCAGTGAGGGGGGGTGGGTCACTGAAACCCAGGATACACCTCACAGCCCCTGTACCACACACACCAGCACATGAGCACCGCTGCTGCTCTGCCCGCCCTGTGCTGCAGCGTGTCGCTGTGTGGAGCTCAAGCGTGTCACTGTGTCGCTGTGTGGAGCTCAAGCGTGTCGCTGTGTGGATCCAGCATCTTTAACACATACAAAACAAAAAGACAACAAATATCTCTAGTGGTGACATTAAATGGCTGTTTGCTGGTGTCTGTGAAATGAAAAATAATTTAATTTGGAATATGAAGAGAATGCTACTTTCGTTGGTGGGGTTGAATGTCGTGCTCTTTGAGGGAGGGGCTGTTTGTGCCTAGAGCCTGAAAGTCTCTCCACACAGCAGCTGATCTGATGGTGTATGGAGTGAATGTTTAACGCTAAAAACAAGTCTCTGCACAGCAACATGTTTTGCAACCTGTCAGTTTTACATATTTTAAACCAGGAATAGAATAGATTATTGTGTATCGCCCAGAACAATATCATTAATGCCCCCCTCCCTCTCCCTCTCTCTCTCCCTCTCTCCCTCTGTCTCTCTCTCCCTCTCCCCCTCTCTCTCTCTCTCTCTCCCTCTCTCCCTCTCTCTCTCTCTCCCTCTCTCTCTCTCTCTCTCTCTCCTCAGAAAGGTAATTGCGACTGTGAATGTGGCTCTTTTATGTGAATGTAGCTGGTGCTTCGCAGCCTCTCTGTGTCAGTGCCTCTGTTCCAGGCTCAGCCTGAGCTGGCGAGTAGCTCTGCGGGTATAAAGTCTCCAAGCCCCACCCTGCTTCAGGAGGGGATGCATATCTCAACATCACACCCTTTACCAGCAGGTGCTCATATCCACTGTGACTGAGATAGTTCACCATTTTAACATTCCTTGTTTACACTGCTAGGTATTTGTTGAGGAAATGTAGGTGAAGATCCTTTACCATGCCACCTGGGACATGGACCAGCAACCAACACCTACCTGAACCTAACCTACAGTGGTACAACCTGACTACTACACCACACTGCTGCCCTGCTCCTTACAGCTACACCACACTGCTGCCCTGCTCCTTACCACTACACCATAGTGCTGCTCCTTACTGCTACACCATAGTGCTGCTCCTTACCACTACATCACATTACTGCTCCTTACCGCTACACCACACTGCTGCCCTGCTCCTTACTGCTACACCACACTGCTGCCCTGCTCCTTACCACTACACCGCACTGCTGCTCCTTACCACTACACCACACTGCTGCTCCTTACCACTACACCACACTGCTGCTCCTTAACGCTACACCACACTGCTGCTCCTTACCACTACACTACACTACACTAGTGCTCCTTACTGCTACACCACACTGCTGCTCCTCACCGCTACACCATACTGCTGCTCCTTAACACTACACCACACTGCTGTTCCTTACCGCTACACCACACTGCTGCTCCTTCACTCTACACCACACTGCTGCTCCTCACCGCTACACCACACTGCTGCTCCTTACCACTACACCACACTGCTGCTCCTTAACGCTACACCACACTGCTGCTCCTTACCACTACACTACACTACACTAGTGCTCCTTACTGCTACACCACACTGCTGCTCCTTAACTCTACACCACACTGCTGCTCCTTACCGCTACACCACACTGCTGCTCCTTAACTCTACACCACACTGCTGCTCCTTAACTCTACACCACACTGCTGCTCCTTACCGCTACACCACACTGCTGCCCTGCTCCTTACTGCTACACCACACTGCTGCCCTGCTCCTTAACTCTACACCACACTGCTGCTCCTTACCGTTACACCACACTGCTGCTCCTTACCGCTACACCACACTGCTGCTCCTTAACTCTACACCACACTGCTCCTCCTTACCACTACACCACACTGCTGCCCTGCTCCTTACTGCTACACCACACTGCTGCCCTGCTCCTTAACACTACACCACACTGCTGCTCCTTAACGCTACACCACACTGCTGCTCCTTAACGCTACACCACACTGCTGCTCCTTAACTCTACACCACACTGCTGCTCCTTAACGCTACACCACACTGCTGCTCCTTAACTCTACACCACACTGCTGCTCCTTAACTCTACACCACACTGCTGCTCCTTAACGCTACACCACACTGCTGCTCCTTAACTCTACACCACACTGCTGCTCCTTACCGCTACACCACACTGCTGCTCCTTAACTCTACACCACACTGCTGCTCCTTACCGCTACACCACACTGCTGCTCCTTACCGCTACACCACACTGCTGCTCCTTACCGCTACACCACACTGCTGCTCCTTCACTCTACACCACACTGCTGCTCCTTACCGCTACACCACACTGCTGCTCCTTAACTCTACACCACACTGCTGCTCCTTACCGCTACACCACACTGCTGCTCCTTAACTCTACACCACACTGCTGCTCCTTAACCGCACTGTTTGGATATTGCTGTCTGCATTACCCTCAGAAAGGTACTGAAAGAAAGTACTCATTACCCTGGTTAATTAGTAATTAAAGAAATCACTCACTACTATGTTTTGTGGGTTTTGGTTTTTCATTTCATCATTAATGTTTTTTCATTTCATCATCAATGGAAGTCCATTTGGCACTCAAATGTGCCAAATGCTTCATCACCTTCAACATATTAGCACATATCCACAGGAGGACTTCAGTCCACAAACCGCAGTGTCTCAGCCCTAGCAGAGCGCTTCAGACACAGGCCTGGAGTCTGATGGGGTAAACCCTCTGAGGGAGGATCAATAAGCTGAACTGAGAGCTCAGCAAGAACACGGTGTTCATTTTCATCAGCTGCCAGTGCCACTAATGCCCTACTAACCTGCCCCCTTAAATCCCATTCCAGCACTATGTGTCTAACTCCGCCCCTTAACCTCTGCCCCCTTCCTAATATTGCGCTGTGACTCCGCCCCTTTGGCCGTGGCATCCTCTGGTATGATGGCAGACTGAGTGCTCTCTAAGGCTGCAGAAACAAGTAGTTGAAATACTTGCATTTTGCAGAGGTTCATCTCAGAAACACTCAGCTGCATTCACGGCTCGCACCTCGGTGCTTGTGATCCAAAGAGGGTTATTAATTAGTCATTTGCTAAAGGATTGTTATCGCAGCAGGGCTCCAAAGTTCTCTTTTCTCAATTCTTGCATTCATACTGAGTTCCACTGGGATTGAAATAACTGGAATGAAGATATCAGCCGTTCAGTTCTGTGAAAATACGAAGTAGTTTGCAAAATTTATGGGGCTTGTGGCCCAGTACAAGGCTATGCTGTACAGAGGAAGAGGCATAATATTTATTTCATGAATGGGATATTACTGTTGTGTGTGAGGAATAATGTTATGAATAATGAATTTAAAAGGGGTCATTTATTTGCGAGGCCCTGGGGAGGAAGCAATGGGGGTTGATTTATGTACTAACAGCAGGGATTAAAACACAAGCAGGTGCAGTAGGAAACTCCTAAAAGCGCTGCAGAAATCCCTGAGAATGAAGATCTCCACATGCCAGAGCACTAAGAACAGCAGCGTGTGACCTGCACAGAAAAGCTCGGGTTTTTATAGTTATTCCAGAAAAAACAGGCAGAGGTGTGAAGGCAGTGCATGTGCGGTCAGATTGCAGACCTTCACCTCTCTGATTCCAGCTTGATACTTAGCACTGAAATGTTGTTGCTCGTTGTGCCTCAGTAAAAGGCAGCCATATTAGCCCACATTTTCAGCTCATTTCTGATAAATCTGCAGCTCCACATGCTGCTTTCTTGTCATGTGTTGCTCTACTTATTCTACTTGTTTCTACTTACTCTGATTCTACTTATTTCTATGGATTTGACAATAACTCTGAATTGGTATTTGACAGTGGTTCAGCAGTAATATGTTTCTCTCAGGAAGTTATGGTTTAATGTTGGGTGTGAAGCATCAGCACTGCAGTGGATGATGTGAGAATGGGCAGCTGCACACTGCTCACACAGCCAGCCAGACATCCAGGACAGCCTGATATCAGCTGCAGGTTCTCAGTGTGGCCTGTACCTTTACCTTTATATTTACATTTATTTATTTAACAGACGCTTTTATCCAAAGCGACTTACAAAAGTGCATACAGTAAGTATAGCGACAGTACGGGGACAGGATGTGTACAGTTCCACAATGAGACAGTTCTCAGCTGAGAGCAAGGTCTGTTTGAGGACACAGTACTATTAGATTTGTACAATTACAGCCTATAGGGCAACTAATACGATACACCTTCAAACAGCAAACTTCAACTTCAAACAGCGCAATGAGCGTCAGGGTAAAGGCGGCAACAAGAAACAATTTAAAAAGCACAGCAATTTACGACAGCACTGATGGGGGGGGGGGGGCGGCAGCAATTGTGTGCTGGGTCAGTCCAGGTAGAGTCTGAAGAGGTGCATCTTCAGGCCCAGTCTGAAGGAATGGGGTGAAGGAGCTGTCCGTAGCGAGACAGGGAGTTCGTTCCACCACTGGGGAGCGATGTAGGTAAAACGCCGATGTCTGGCAGAACGAGCACCTCCTGCCTTGACCATGCAAGGATCGAGGCATCCAGTTGCTGCTGAGCGCAGGGGTTGGGCTGGTGTGTAGGGCTGGATGAGTTCTTGGAGGTAGGTAGGGGCTGTCCTGTTGATTGCAGAGAAGGCGAGGGTCAGGGTCTTGAATCTGATCCTGGCAGCGACAGGAAACCAGTGGAGGGATTTAAGCAGGGGAGTAACATGGGAGAATTTGGGGAGGTTGAAGATCAGTCAGGCAGCTGCATTCTGGATGAGCTGGAGAGGCTGGGTGGTGCATGCTGGGAGGCCTGCGAGGAGAGCGTTGCAGTAGTCCAGTTGAGGGAGTACTGTGGCCTGGATAAGGAGCTGCCTTGCGTATGTTATCAGGAACGGACGAATCCTCCTGATGTTGTGGAGGCGGAATCGGCAGGCCCTTGACGAGCGAGCAATGTACTCTTTGAAGTCCAGGTTGCTGTCGAAGATGACGCCCAAGCTCTTTGCTGACTGAGAGGATGGTATTGTGGTGCCATCGATGGTAATGGAGAGGTCATGCAGGGGGGAAGGGCCGGCTGGGATGAAGAGCAGTTCTGTTTTTCTGAGGTTCAGCTTTAGATGGTGGGATGACATCCATTTGGAGATGTCAGCCAGGCATGCAGAGATTCTTTCGTTGACCTGGGGGGTAGAGGGAGGGAAAGAGAAAAAGAGTTGGATGTCGTCAGCGTAACAGTGATAGGAGAAGCCATGTAATTTGATAACTGAGCCAAGAGAGTTGATATAAATTGAGAAGAGTAGGGGTCCCAGTACTGAACCCTGTGGAACTCCTGTAGTCAGGGGGGTGGGTGCAGAGGTGGAGCCTTTCCAGTGGATCTGGGAGGATCTACCAGTCAGGTAGGTAGTACCTTTCCGCACAGTCTCTGATATAAGCAGGTTCTCAGTGCGGTCTGTACCTTTCCGCACAGTCTCTGATATAAGCAGGTTCTCAGTGTGGTCTACACCTTGCATACAAGCAAATGGCCAGCACATTCTTCTTTGGTTCAACGTTTGAAAGCACAGATCATTATGCCTTTAAGAAACTTATTGTTTTTAAAGTTCATAAATTTGTTAGCATCTGTTTTAAAAAGCAAAGCTTTACAGTGTGAAATGTCATTGTTTGAGAAGGTGTTTATAGCAGCAGACCCCTGGGGTTCATGATGAGACAGCCGTGCAGCTTGAGCTGGACTGAACCTCTGTTTGCTGGAGACCCTGTGTTACATCAATATTTGGAAATGAGAGGAGTCTGAGATCCCTGGCTGCTGCAGCAGTGAGGGCCAGTGGAGTGGGGACTGTAAGCAGGGCTGCTTCTCTGTAACGGGTGGTATCTTGCGTTGTGTTTACATTTACATTTACATTTTTTCATTTGGCAGACGCTTTTATCCAAAGCGACTTACATAGGTTACAGTTCTTTACAATGTTATCCATTTATACAGCTGGATATTTACTGAGGCAATTGTGGGTTAAGTACCTTGCCCAAGGGTACAGCAGCAGTGTCCCAGCGGGGATCGAACCGGCAACCTTTCAGTTACGAGTCCTGCTCCTTAACCACTATGCTACACTGCCGCCCGTTTAATTCGATGTTACGTGGGTCAGCATCACCCCTTACAGCCAGCATCATTGCCAGTTGAGCTAAAGGCAAATTGCCCTTAGCTTGTCGGCAACAATGCTACGTAGCCGCTGCAACCACTCAGCTACCTGCTACCCGTTACCTAAGGCTTTACGCAGGACTCACACGAGCTGCTCACTTCAGCTCTGCTACACCTCCTTACCTCAGTTTTCAGCATAAACACCTGAGCGCTGGCAGCTGGGGCAGAAGCAGCAGGACTGCATTTACATGCAGCCAGTATCAGCATGAACACAGTGGTTTGCCTTTATATTGCCTCAACGCTTCAGCCATTAGGGTACCGACTGTGCCAGAGGGACTGGGATTTCATTGTTGCAGGTATCCAATTTGGCAATAACATGTCAAAGGCTGGTTCAATAATATACAGGGAATAATTATTTGATAACCTGTATATAAGACTCCCTGCATTGCATTTCTGTGCTATGCCTTTGAATACTAATAGAAACTGTTTTTATGTCTGTGAGCATCACCTCTTGTCTCAGGGGCTGGGGTTTCTGTGAATGACTCTGTATCTCACTGCTCGGTCTGTGAGAATTCTGGAAGTGTCACTCAGGGTGGAGTGTAGGGGTACTGGCAGGTGTGCTATGTGGACTGGCAGTATAGATGGATTATGTTACAGAGACCTTGTGTTTGGTGTGTTTATTCAGCCCATAAGCGAAACCAATGAAGAGTTCCCCTGTTTTGTGGAAAAGACTTTGGGCCGCTCTGTCAGTCTTGGTCTGCTGGATTTCAGGTCTGAGAACAGCTGGCCTCTGCACGGGCCAAAAGGTCTTTGTGGAAAACTTCCCCTGGCAAATGAATGGGTTTCAAATGTGCTGTAGGGAAGGTAAAGCTAGTTTCTGTGGTTCCTATCCTGGAAGAGCCAAATCTGGAGAGTTCAATAGCCTTTCAAAGCAGGTTTGAGTTGGCTGAACCATAAATTTGCTCTTCAGGTGAAGAGCAGCAGACAGTGTTTTCCTGGTGGGCTGTGAGCCGTTTGCCAGTGAGGGGGTCTCCACATACACCCTCCTCCCGGGAGAGCGTGCTCAGACAGGGCCCTGAGCTCAGGGGAGCACAGCGCTGTCTCTGGGGAGCTCATTATCCCACTCTCTCTCTCAGCATCCTGTGGCAGGAGTCAGGGGGGGTCTGGGGTGGAGCCAGGGAGAACCACCAGTTTTCCAGAACTGGCACAGTGCAGAGTCACCTGTGTGTGTGTGGATGTTTCTATATGTGTGCACACATGCATGTGTGTTTATATGTGTGTGTGCTTGTGTGTGTGTGCGCGTGTTTGTGTGCGCATGTGTATATGTGTGTGTGTGTGTGTGTGTGTGTGTGTGTGTGTGTGTGTGTTTGTGTGTGTGTGTGTGTGTGCATGCGTGCATGTGTGTGCTTGTGTGTGTGTGTCTGTGTGTGTGTGTGAGTGTGTGTGTGTGTGTGTGTGTGTGTGTGTGTGTTTGTCTGGGTGCATGTACGTGTGTGTGCACATGTGTGTGCACATGTGTGTGTGTCTGTGTCTGTGTGTGTATGTGTGTGTGTGTGTGTGTGTGTGTGTGCGTGTGTTTGTCTGGGTGCATGTACGTGTGTGCGTGTGTGTGCACATGTGTGTGTCTGTGTGTGTCTGTGTGTGTGTGTGAGTGTGAGTGTGGGTGTGTGTGAGTGTGTGTGTGTGTGAGTGTGAGTGTGTGTGTGTGTGAGTGTGAGTGTGGGTGTGTGTGAGTGTGTGTCAAGCCACTTCATTTGCCAAAGTAAAGCAGCTTTCAGATGAAACAGGTGAGAGTTATGCAGGTGAGGGTTATGCAGGTGAGGGTTATGCAGGTGAGAGTTGTGCAGGTGAGGGTTATGCAGGTGAGGGTTATGCAGGTGAGGGTTATGCAGGTGAGAGTTGTGCAGGTGAGGGTTATGCAGGTGAGAGTTGTGCAGGTGAGAGTTATGCAGGTGAGGGTTATGCAGGTGAGGGTTATGCAGGTGAGGGTTATGCAGGTGAGGGTTACGCAGGTGAGGGTTGTGCAGGTGAGGGTTATGCAGGTGAGGGTTATGCAGGGGAGGGTTATGCAGGGGAGGGTTATGCAGGTGAGGGTTATGCAGGTGAGAGTTGTGCAGGTGAGAGTTATGCAGGTGAGAGTTATGCAGGTGAGAGTTGTGCAGGTGAGGGTTATGCAGGTGAGAGTTGTGCAGGTGAGAGTTATGCAGGTGAGAGTTATGCAGGTGAGAGTTGTGCAGGTGAGGGTTATGCAGGTGAGGGTTATGCAGGTGAGAGTTGTGCAGGTGAGAGTTATGCACTAAATACTCTCAGTGCCTCAGTTTCTCCAACATGCAATTTTTGCTTTAGTTACTCACATTTATGACATTTTTGAGTCTATGTGTGTTTTGATATTATAATTATTGTTATTTTGTTGTTGTAATTATTAACTTGCATGAAGTACTGTACATGAAGTATAAAGTACTAATTTAATGCAAAATACAAATTCCAAAGTTATAGTATTGTGAAGAGCCAGGAATGAACAATCCCAGAACAACAGTGTGAAGGCAGTGCGCCTCATTCATCAGAGTCTTCATAATAACGAGTGCAGTATGACAGGGTCACATTGGATGCATGAAACGCTCTTACCCTCCTTCATATGGTGATGAATCCCAACTGTTCTTAAATTAGATGCTTTTACTTTTTCCCTTTTCAATTACTATTTGACAAGTAAGTGAACTGCAGTATAACCTGCTCATTTGATTAGTTACTCAATAGGTTTATTTGTTCATTGCAAATTCATTTTTGCAAAAAAAGAAAACATGATTTGCTCAAACGTGATTTTGTGTAAGTGGTATGAGTGGTCTGGAACAGTTGTAAGATTCATTTGAAGAAATTTATGAATTCAGAATGTTTTTCCGATTGATGGTACACATGCTAGCGTTGGCATGCTTGCAGTGACTCTGGCCCAGTGTGGGTACAGACAGAGGCAGCAACACTCTGAGATGCTGATGACCCACTGAGGGTGGATTCCTCACCTGCAGAGTAACTCAGACTCCTGTCTGCAGAGACCCTGATCAAACGAGACAGAGAACAGAGAGAATCACACAGTGGAGCTGGAAAGGCACAGAGGCTCGTTCACAGCGAGACTGAATTCAGAGGCTTTCCGTGAGCGTCATTTTATTCTTATATTGCTCCTCATCACTGAGGCAGACAGGCCTTTGTTTAAACTCAAAGCTCTCTGAAAGGATGCAAAATAATGGTGTCATTTCTAAATGGAGTGCGCTGTTTGTGGAAAAAACTGCCAGCATCAATTCCGGTCTGTATTACAGTGTAACTTCAGTACAGCTTCTGTTGGGCGATCTTCTGTTACAGTCTTCTGTATTTTATTCTTTAAATAAGGGCTCCCTTCCCTCTCTCTCCTGCTCACAGTTTTTCAGACATTCTCTTCTTCTTTATCCTGCCTTCATCCCTGTAATTCTCTGCATATTGTGTCCGGTCTGACCTGAAACGCGGCCTCAGTGTGTCTGTAGTGAGGTGGTCTCAGCCCGGTTTGACCTGAAAGGCGGCCTCAGTGTGTCTGTAGTGAGGTGGTCTCAGTCCGGTCTGACCTGAAACGCGGCCTCTGTGTGTCTGTAGTGAGGTGGTCTCAGTCCGGTCTGACCTGAAGGGCGGCCTCAGTGTGTCTGTAGTGAGGTGGTCTCAGTCCGGTCTGACCTGAAACGCGGCCTCAGTGTGTCTGTAGTGAGGTGGTCTCAGTCCGGTCTGACCTGAAGGGCGGCCTCAGTGTGTCTGTAGTGAGGTGGTCTCAGTCCGGTCTGACCTGAAGGGCGGCCTCAGTGTGTCTGTAGTGAGGTGGTCTCAGTCCGGTCTGACCTGAAGGGCGGCCTCAGTGTGTCTGTAGTGAGGTGGTCTCAGTCCGGTCTGACCTGAAACGCTGATCTGTGCCGTTATAGAGCTGGGCGTTGTGGCCTGTCTCATGTGCAGGGTTTGGCGGTGCGTCTGTGTGAAGTTATCAGAGGGCCCCTCCCCTCCCACCCCTCTCCGCCCCTGCAGACCCACAGATGTGACCCCCTGACAGGTCCTGTGCTTTAGTGAGGGATTTTTAACTCTGTAGGGAGGGCAGGTTATTTTCCGTCATGTACATAGTGCAACTTTGGTACTGGGAATATGAATTCTGATATATTTAACATACAATCTGTTCAGAAATGAAACAGCTGTAAATATATTACACATTTATTATACAAGCTATAGTTTGTGTGCTCACCCTGTTGTCTGATGTCTGATGACGCTGACTGCCTGACTCTTGGCTCGGCAGGAGTTCTCCCTGCTGCGATTGGATGATGTGGCTGACCGGCGGGTGAACATCGTTGGCTTTTCCATCTTCAACCGCACCCACCCCTTCTTTCAGGACTTCCTGCTCAGCCTCAATCGCTCATGGCAGGAGAACTGTGACCACGCCCCCTTCGCGGGGGCACCGGTGAGTTCAGAACCATGTCCAAGCGCAAAACTACGCCCCATGTAGAGCCACGCCCACACCCCCACAGATAGCCACACCCACACTCATTCACTCTCTCACCATCATTCACAATCACTGCTGTTCAGTTGTTCTCACAGAGTGTGTAACTGTAACACACCTGCTGTAGGCTGGAGGGGGCTTCACACAGCTAGAAAGGTATCCATGTTTTCACTTGACTTGTTTTCTGGCCTCCAATCTGCAATAGCAATCCATTAATAAGGTTTATTGAGATTTTGTATTGTAATTAGGCCTTTAAGGAAGATTTTGAGAAATCAATGCATGTTGTTTTTGGAGGGCGGAGTGCTCTCTGGTTTCTGTGCTCCTCATAATGAGGTCTCATCTTTAATTTATCAGAGGCTGTTTGGAGTCTGGCAGAGCTGTACAGCAGACAGACCCCAGTCCAAACTTACAGGCAGATTTCCTGCTGAACGGCTGCCAAAAAAAAGAGCACTGTGTTCCCATTTCGTGGTGCTTTTAGAGTTTCCAAGGTTTAAATCATAAAATATGAAAAAACATTGATACACAGAGATATAGAGGTTTCTGCTCCTGCTATGTGATATGTGTGGACCAGACCATTTTATAAGCCTGCAGCTTTTTGGGGGGGGGGTCTTTTAGTGAAAGTGGTTTCATTTGTGTGTTCTACAGAAATAACTCTCTGACTCATAAAAAAAAATGAAAAAAATCATAACTCATAAAACATCTTGTAATGTAACCTGAGTTTCTGGCTTTCTGAACCTCAACCTTTGGCTTCCGACCATCACATCAGCCTTGTTTCTGACAAGAAACACAGAAAATATACCAGGCAGAGAAAGAGTAACTTTTACAAACAGGGGTCTATGGTCAGAGTCTTTATGTGACGTCAAAGCGGTATTTTATGTCCCTTTGTGTTATTTCTAGCTTGTTTGAAAAGGTTTAGTCCCCAGTAAGTGCAGGTTAGTGTCAGTGGGCTCTGCTGCTCGGGGGCGGGGCTGGGATCCTGGGGTTCAGAGCCTGACAGTACGGCCCCTGTGTGCCCCCAGCTCTCTGCTGCCACTGTGGGCAGGGTGAGGAATTGCAGCAGGAGTGCGGGGGGAATTCAGAGCGGTCGCTGCACACAAAGATGAAGCTAAACTCATGGGCTCTAATTGGCCATTGAACTGGGAAAAGACCAGATAGCCAGGTCACCTTTCATCAAGGTCACCTTTCACCCACACCCCATCTTTCACACGCGCATACACACACACACACATACACACACACTCCCATCTTTCACATGCACACACAAACACACATACACACACTCCCATATTTCACACACACACACACACACACACACACACACACACACACACACACACACACACACACACACACACACACTCCCATCTTTCACACGCACACACAAACACACATACACACACACTCCCATATTTCACACACACACACACACACATACACTCCCATCTTTCACACACACAGTCCCATATTTCACACACACATACACACACACTCACATATTTCACAGACACACTCCCATATTTCACACACACACACACACACACACACACACATACACTCCCATCTTTCACACACACAGTCTCATATTTCACACACACACACACACACGCTCCCATATTTCACACGCACACTCCCATATTTCACACACACACCCAGTTTCAGTTTGAGAGAGGGGTGGGGCTCTCCAGTTTGATGAAGCCATCTTTCTGATCTATCCAGATCTCCTTGCGTTGCCATGGCGAGTGTTGATTACTGACAGGGTTTGCCCCTCCCCCAGCTGTCCTCTGCACTCCTGTACGATGCGGTGCATGCTGTGGTGTCTGCCGTTCGCCAGCTCAACCGCAGCCAGAGTGTCGGAGCAACGCAGCTCTCCTGCAAGTCCTCCAAGATCTGGGAGCACGGAACCAGCCTCATGAACTACCTGCGGATGGTGAGCCCCCCTGCACCTGTCATCTGAGAAATAATCTGCATCAAACCCATGTTTCATCAATACCAGCACCAAATGTACCACCACCAGTGCCAATGCCAAATGTTTTGTTTAGTTACGATCAGTCAGTTGATGCAATGCCTTTTCACCACATTAACACAAAGACTGCACCATATTATGGGAGGAGTTAAATGTGTTAAGTGGCAGAGCCCTATGATAAGGGCAGGTAAATGTGATGCGGCTTTAATGCTGTGCAGTGCATGGGGCTTCCCCCCCGCCAGGCCTCAGGCAGCGTACGGCACATGGCTGTAACACGATGTGCTTGTCTCTCTCTTGGATAGGTAGAATTGGAAGGTCTAACTGGCCACATCGAATTCAACAGCAAGGGCCAGCGCTCCAACTATGCCTTGAGGATAATGCAGAACAGCAGAGAGGGCCTAAGGCAGGTAAAGTAACACACGTGTCACAGGTAGCTCACCTGGAGAGCCCACCTGGAGAGCTCACCTGGAGAGCCCACCTGGAGAGCTCACCTGGAGAGCTCACCTGGAGAGCCCACCTGGAGAGCCCACCTGGAGAGCCCACCTGGAGAGCCCACCTGGAGCTAAAGAGGGGTGTGTGAGGGCCTGTGTCATACCAAACACGAGACAGGTGTGGGGTCACCATCTAACCCTCCAGAACAGCACAGTGTCTTGCTGCACAGAGTACTTCTGCATTACGTCATATTAAACTGCACCCTGAGCATGCTGCAGTTATGTACATAACGTACATACGTACATACGTAATGTGTTATTGATGTTATTAATGTTATTGAATGGTGTTATGCTCACACTCACTGGTCTGGGAGTGTTAGTCTGGTCTGACACTGTTAATCATTTAAAGTGAATGGATACACTTCTGTTCAACTGTGATGGAAGCGGCTCTGGATAAGAGCATCTGTTAAATGCATGTAATGTACTGTAATGATGTGACACTGAGTTTCCCCTGTAGCCAGCAAGCTGGGTTGGCTACCCTTTAAACTGTAGGGAACGACGCTGTCAAACAGGCATCTCAATGGTCATGCCGATCTTTCTTTTCAAATGACATTGTTATAGTGCTCAGTGTTACATTAAAATTATTTGCTCATTAGCTAGTTATTGTTTTCAAAGAAAAAGAGATTTCACCAACTATTCACTAACCTCAGGAACAGGTAGTACCTACAGGTCATATGACAATTTATGACATAATAACAGAACACCAGGGATCGTTATCTACAATTGACTCAAACATAAAATTCAATGCATGTTCAATAGAAACTGGGTTTCCTGTTTATTTTTGTTGGACTTGTCTGTCCAGTTCCCGTCAATGTTGTTACACACAATGGTCACTGTGGAGCATGACCTCTTCAGTCTTTTCCTACAGGGAAGCATTGCAGAGAAAAAAGAGACTGAAGTACCCAGTCAGAATATGTGAAAACAATGCAGCACCCTCTCATTTTGGGTAAACTCCACCCCAAACAGGCCTCTCCCACACAGGAACTTAAGTGGCATGTGGCTGAATGCTCTTAGTAGTAACAGAGCTGTAGAGGCATGCAGCTCTCCACAAAGCACTTAAGCAGGGTTTATGTGTGTGTGTATCAGCCTGTTCATGATCTAAACAACTCATTATAGTGTAACAACATATAGCAATAATATAACAGAATTAGATTTCACATAAATGATACCCTTTAAATGATGCTTAGTGTACACTTTACACACTGCTATGTACACTGTAGGCAAACTCGTAGACAAGTAGAGACTGGTAGAGTAGCCACTCTGAGATGAACTGGTACATCTTATCTGTTTTAGGGGTTTTTAAAGGATTTTTTCTGTTTTAATCACATCCAGCTGTTTTGGGGAGCTTCCTGTCCTGGTTGGAAGTGTCCTTTCCTGGGAGCTATCTTCCTGTCATGGGAGCGCTCTTCCTGTTGTAAGCCGAGTTTCATTACTGTGAAGGATGCATTGGTACAATGTGTTAGATGAACACTCCCACTGGGGGTGTGTGTGACAGGGCAGTGTGTAAATACCTCCCCCATATGAAATCCTGCTTATGCCGGGTGGTACAGAGCATCTAATAACAGAGATCAGTGTCATAACCAGCCTTCTGCAGGCACCTCCTTTGACACTCATCCACAGTCATCACCTTCCAGCACAGAGCTGGCATTTTGCCCTGATTTTGACCTGACATTTGGGAGAGGGGTTGATGGGTGGTTGAGTCCGGTGCTTGTAGTTGTGGTGTGTGTGTAATTGGCTCTGAACTTCAGCTCCCATCCGCCCTTGTAAGAAGCCTTTGGTGTTGCTCTGCGTGTTGAAGGCATAGCGTTTTCAGCTGTGCTGAGGGCTGTATTTGACCTGCATTTTAGCCTCTGCTCATTACATGAGCAAAAGAGTTGCCTGGGAGCCACCAATGGAGCCCAATAATTAATGAGGAGGTTGGCCTCAGTTTGCAGGAAAAGCACGAAGTGTTTTTATTCTGATAAGGTTTGTGGTGTAAATTGAAATTTAGCTTGTTGCGAAAGGTCACCTGTTGAAATGAAATAGACCACGCTGACCTTTCGCTATGCCCTTTGGCTGACTCTGCGGTCATTACCCAAGCAGTGAGATAGCAGGACAGGATGAGCAGCCTTTCTGTGCTGGAAGGGAATTTACTCGTATTTTCATACGTTTCTGAGGAATGAGTCTGTAATATTGCATCGATTGTGTATTACAGCTTTGTCCCTGTAGCAGCTGCAGTAATTGCCTCAGTAATTGCTCAAGGGAACAGGGTTAAGAAGAGAAATGGTTAAGGCAAGTTGAGAGCAGTTTATCTATGAGTGATTAATGCATACTACGCACTGTGACATTGGAGTGCTGTCTGAAGGGCACAGGGAAAGGTCATTCACTAACCTTTTTTTCTTTTTCATAGTAACTAAAGTCTGTGCTTAAATTATTGTATCAGTCACATTCCCGAAAACCTCATATTTCATTTGGATGAAAGAATTTTTCAATAATGATGATAAATCATTCCTCATAATCTTGTCATAAACAAAGCCTGGCAGCATGTACATACACACACACACACACACACACACACACGCACACACACACACACACACACACACACACAGACACACACATATATATAATTTGTATATATATCTTGCTTGTAGATGTTATTTACTAAGGTCTCTGATGAGAGTAAAATATATCAGTGTGGCTCCCGCTTATAAGGACAGGTCCTCTTAAAATTAAAATAGGCCAAGCGAATTTTGGAGTCTTGTAGTGTTTTGCATCATAAAGAAACCCTTTTGCTAGTGAATGTTCCACAGTCATATTGTGATGAATGATCTGCAAAGAGAAATGGGAAGCAGCACTTCCACAGAATGCACAGTGGTGCAGCAGCCTGGTGGCTCTTGCTCCTGCAGGGAGCTGCAGGGAAACAGCTCCTCACCAGCAGCGCGTGCATCAGCTGATATGGGTGGGGTGCAGCAGACAGCGCTTCACTGTGCAGGACTCACGTGGACAGTGCTTCGGGATCACCGGGACATTTCCCGGTGGCCT
>NC_050591.1:38883218-38913218 GCF_013368585.1 Megalops cyprinoides
GTTCTTCCTGACGTTGTAATGTGGAGCTGGCAGTGTGTTTAAAAGATTTGCCGCTGTTGCCCGGGGTGCATTTTCCCATGCTGCTGTGCAGCTCCTCGTCCTGACAGCCCCACAGCGCAGCCCCTGACACAGCCGCTTTCACTCCTCAGCACCGCGCTGGAAAGCGGCAGATCCAGCTGTCAGTACAGCTCACACTCTGACCAATGAGTGATTACTGACTGGGCTCCGCATTGCTCTGCAATCTGCAGACTGTGACTGTGAAGCCTCACAGGATCTGTTTATGTGTGGGGTGTTGGTGGTGGTTGTGTATGTGTGGGGTGTTGGCAGTGGTTGTGTATGTGTGGGGTGTTGGTGGTGGTTGTGTATGTGTGGGGTGTTGGTGGTGGTTGTGTATGTGTGGGGTGTTGGCGGTGGTTGTGTATGTGTGGGGTGTTGGTGTTGGTAGTGGTTGTGTATGTGTGGGGTGTTGGCGGTGGTTGTGTATGTGTGGGGTGTTGGCGGTGGTTGTGTATGTGTGGGGTGTTGGTGGTGGTTGTGTATGTGTGGGGTGTTGGTGGTGGTTGTGTATGTGTGGGGTGTTGGTGTTGGTGGTGGTTGTGTATGTGTGGGGTGTTGGTGGTGGTTGTGTATGTGTGGGGTGATGGTGGTGGTTGTGTATGTGTGGGGTGTTGGTGGTGGTAGTGGTTGTGTATGTGTGGGGTGTTGGTGGTGGTAGTGGTTGTGTATGTGTGGGGTGTTGGTGGTGGTGGTGGTTGTGTATGTGTGGGGTGTTGGTGGTGGTTGTGTATGTGTGGGGTGTTGGTGGTGGTTGTGTATGTGTGGGGTGTTGGTGTTGGTAGTGGTTGTGTATGTGTGGGGTGTTGGCGGTGGTTGTGTATGTGTGGGGTGTTGGTGTTGGTAGTGGTTGTGTATGTGTGGGGTGTTGGTGGTGGTTGTGTATGTGTGGGGTGTTGGTGGTGGTTGTGTATGTGTGGGGTGTTGGTGTTGGTAGTGGTTGTGTATGTGTGGGGTGTTGGTGGTGGTTGTGTATGTGTGGGGTGTTGGTGGTGGTTGTGTATGTGTGGGGTGTTGGTGGTGGTTGTGTATGTGTGGGGTGTTGGCGGTGGTTGTGTATGTGTGGGGTGTTGGCGGTGGTTGTGTATGTGTGGGGTGTTGGTGTTGGTGGTGGTTGTGTATGTGTGGGGTGTTGGTGGTGGTTGTGTATGTGTGGGGTGTTGGTGGTGGTTGTGTATGTGTGGGGTGTTGGCGGTGGTTGTGTATGTGTGGGGTGTTGGTGGTGGTAGTGGTTGTGTATGTGTGGGGTGTTGGCGGTGGTTGTGTATGTGTGGGGTGTTGGTGGTGGTAGTGGTTGTGTATGTGTGGGGTGTTGGCGGTGGTTGTGTATGTGTGGGGTGTTGGTGTTGGTGGTGGTTGTGTATGTGTGGGGTGTTGGTGGTGGTTGTGTATGTGTGGGGTGTTGGTGGTGGTTGTGTATGTGTGGGGTGATGGTGGTGGTTGTGTATGTGTGGGGTGTTGGTGGTGGTAGTGGTTGTGTATGTGTGGGGTGTTGGTGGTGGTAGTGGTTGTGTATGTGTGGGGTGTTGGTGGTGGTTGTGTATGTGTGGGGTGTTGGTGTTGGTGGTGGTTGTGTATGTGTGGGGTGTTGGTGGTGGTTGTGTATGTGTGGGGTGTTGGTGGTGGTAGTGGTTGTGTATGTGTGGGGTGTTGGTGGTGGTTGTGTATGTGTGGGGTGTTGGTGTTGGTAGTGGTTGTGTATGTGTGGGGTGTTGGTGGTGGTTGTGTATGTGTGGGGTGTTGGTGTTGGTAGTGGTTGTGTATGTGTGGGGTGTTGGTGGTGGTTGTGTATGTGTGGGGTGTTGGTGGTGGTTGTGTATGTGTGGGGTGTTGGTGTTGGTAGTGGTTGTGTATGTGTGGGGTGTTGGTGGTGGTTGTGTATGTGTGGGGTGTTGGTGGTGGTTGTGTATGTGTGGGGTGTTGGTGGTGGTTGTGTCAGTCAGCGTTTGCTGTGTGAGGGGCCTGAACACAGACACGCTGGAGGGAGAGCACAGAGGGACACATCAATTAAGTTGCAAGACCACAGCAGACACCAGACAGCTGCCCCCACTAAGCGCACTGATGTTTCATTGATAATGAAAACGCCTCAGAGCTGGGGGGTGCGCTGAAGCAGAGCTGTGTGTGTGAGGTGTCTGTCACCCCTGCTGCTCTGCTACCTTTCTGCAAAAACCTGGCAAGTTACAGGTGTGCTGTTACTGATCTGTGTGTGTGTGTGTGTGTGTGTGTGTGTGTGTGTGTGTGTGTGTGTGTGTGTGTGTGTGTGTGTGTGTGTGTGTGTGTTTGTGTGTGTGTGTGTTTGTCTCCAGATCGGTCAGTGGCATTCCGAGCAGGGATTGTCCATGGAGAGGAAGCTGCCCTCCCTGAACGTGACTGACAGTCTGTTCAACACCACCCTCATTATCACGACCATCCTGGTGAGTACACACTCCCTGCTGCACCACACACCTGGAAAACACACCGCAGACAGGGCAAACGCACCGCAGACAGGGCAAACGCACTGCAGACAGGGCAAACGCACCGCAGACAGGGCAAACGCACCGCAGACAGGGCAAATACACCGCAGACAGGGCAAACGCACTGCAGACAGGGCAAACACACTGCAGACAGGGCAAATGCACTGCAGACAGGGCAAACACACTGCAGACAGGGCAAACACACTGCAGACAGGGCAAATACACTGCAGACAGGGCAAACGCACTGCACTGCAGACAGGGCAAACACACTGCAGACAGGGCAAACGCACTGCAGACAGGGCAAACACACTGCAGACAGGGCAAACGCACTGCAGACAGGGCAAATACACTGCAGACAGGGCAAACGCACTGCAGACAGGGCAAACGCACTGCAGACAGGGCAAACGCACTGCAGACAGGGCAAACGCACTGCAGACAGGGCAAATACACCGCAGACAGGGCAAACGCACCGCAGACAGGGCAAACGCACCGCAGACAGGGCAAACGCACTGCAGACAGGGCAAACACACCGCAGACAGGGCAAACGCACTGCAGACAGGGCAAATACACCGCAGACAGGGCAAACACACCGCAGACAGGGCAAACACACTGCAGACAGGGCAAACGCACCGCAGACAGGGCAAATACACTGCAGACAGGGCAAACACACTGCAGACAGGGCAAACGCACTGCAGACAGGGCAAACGCACCGCAGACAGGGCAAATGCACTGCAGACAGGGCAAATACACTGCAGACAGGGCAAATACACTGCAGACAGGGCAAACACACTGCAGGCAGGGCAAACACACTGCAGACAGGGCAAACGCACTGCAGACAGGGCAAACACACTGCAGACAGGGCAAACACACCGCAGACAGGGCAAACACACTGCAGACAGGGCAAACGCACCGCAGACAGGGCAAACGCACCGCAGACAGGGCAAATACACTGCAGACAGGGCAAATACACTGCACTGCAGACAGGGCAAATACACTGCAGACAGGGCAAACGCACTGCAGACAGGGCAAACGCACTGCAGACAGGGCAAACACACTGCAGACAGGGCAAACGCACCGCAGACAGGGCAAATACACTGCAGACAGGGCAAACGCACTGCAGACAGGGCAAACGCACTGCAGACAGGGCAAATACACCACAGACAGGGCAAACGCACTGCAGACAGGGCAAATACACCACAGACAGGGCAAATACACTGCAGACAGGGCAAATGCACTGCAGACAGGGCAAACGCACCACAGACAGGGCAAACGCACCGCAGACAGGGCAAACACACTGCACTGCAGACAGGGCAAATACACTGCAGACAGGGCAAATACACCACAGACAGGGCAAACGCACTGCAGACAGGGCAAATACACTGCAGACAGGGCAAACGCACTGCAGACAGGGCAAATACACTGCAGACAGGGCAAATACACCACAGACAGGGCAAACGCACTGCAGACAGGGCAAATACACCACAGACAGGGCAAACGCACTGCAGACAGGGCAAATACACTGCAGACAGGGCAAACGCACTGCAGACAGGGCAAACGCACCGCAGACAGGGCAAACGCACTGCAGACAGGGCAAACGCACTGCAGACAGGGCAAATACACCGCAGACAGGGCAAACGCACCGCAGACAGGGCAAACGCACCGCAGACAGGGCAAACGCACTGCAGACAGGGCAAACGCACTGCAGACAGGGCAAATACACTGCAGACAGGGCAAACGCACCGCAGACAGGGCAAATACACTGCAGACAGGGCAAACGCACTGCAGACAGGGCAAACGCACCGCAGACAGGGCAAATACACTGCAGACAGGGCAAACGCACTGCAGACAGGGCAAACGCACTGCAGACAGGGCAAATACACTGCAGACAGGGCAAATACACTGCAGAGTAGGATTGATAGAACTATTACCTTAAAACAAGAACAGTAAATGTAATAATCCTGAATGAGAAAAGGGGATTTTATGTGTAATATACAGTATGTTGGAGCAGAGGCAGGGGGCTCCACACGCTATCAGAATGCAGCAGGTGTAGCTGCTGTTAGCCAGGGCTTTCGCAAAACGATTTCACACAGCGGAGAGGACTGAAGAGGCCGTGCAACACTTTCACTTTGAAGATGTATGAATTCTCTTACTAAATTTTAAAAAGCCACCGAGGAGCAATTCTGCTGCTATCTGAGCCCATTCATCAGACTGTGCTGCAGAGCGCCGGTTTGGGGGGGGGTCCTGCAGGATCTCTCACCTGTAGCCCTGCAGGTGGTTTATCACAGCGGGGGCTCCTGTCACCGGGAGAGAGCCTGGAATTACTTTTCATCTGCAGAGACACAGCTGCTGCGGTTCAGGTTGTGTGTCGAGTTTGTTTTAAATGTTTTTGAATCTGTTGGTATTTTCCTCAGTACAGCAGCTTTTCCATGCTATCGGTATCGAAATATTAGAAACAGCACCCCTCTCCACACCCTTCTGTGCACGTCATGCTCCTGTGAAAGGTACCCCCAAACTGAGTACCTCCAAACTGGTCTGCACCTTGCCCCACCCAGAGCATCACCCCATCTTACAACCGGCAACCAGACGCAGGCCAAGGTCATGATTACATCACTGATGGGCGTGGCAGGATGTGGGCTTAGATGCACACATGCAGCGGTTGACCTGATCCTACCTGATTCTGCACATACAGCGCTACGCTACATACAGCACTATATACAGCGCTACACACAGCGCTATGCTACATACAGCACTACATAGGCTACAGCGCTACGCTACATACAGCACTATATACAGCGCTACGCTACACACAGCGCTACATACAGCACTACATACAGCGCTACGCTACATACAGCACTACATACAGCGCTATGCTACATACAGCACTACATACAGCGCTACGCTACATACAGCACTACATACAGCGCTACGCTACATACAGCACTATATACAGCACTACGCTACACACAGCGCTACGCTACATACAGCACTATATACAGCGCTACATACAGCGCTACGCTACATACAGCACTACATACAGCGCTACACCACATACAGCACTGTGAGAGCTGTGGAACTAACTAACCTAATGTAGCCAGCTATGTTCCTGGCTGCCCCCAGAGACAGACAGGCTGGAAGCAGCCTGTTTAGACAGGACGTGTTCGATTAAGCACAGCTGAAAGTGTAAGTGTTTCAGTTTGTCAGGTGGCCTGCATTCAGCACCGTTAGTCTGAAAGATTATTTCTGCAGGCTGTGGGTCAATCCCTGCTATGGGCAGATGGTTTGGGTTGATAATGCTGGGGTTTATTGATTGATGTCGGTGCTGTATTTTTATGATTGATGGGTCAATGCCATGTCTAATTTTATTCGTCTGCAGTTAACCAGGTTGACCAACTGGCAGCACTTTTCCACCCAGTGGAACCAACTAATCACAGGTCAATTATAAATAAAAGAAAACACTATGATTGTGTTCACACTCATCGGGCAATGGCGAGTGCAAGCAGCATTCGGTCGGCTTCTAATGAACTGAAGCTGCGCTTGGCTTGGAGGCCCCGACGTGTTGGCGGAATCCGTGAGGTGTGTGTCTGCGCAGCACAGGCCTTTAACAAGCAAGGCCTTTGCAGAGGCGTCCAGCGGAATGCCTGAGTGCTCGTGTTGCGCTGCAGGGGAGGATATTTGCATTTATATTGCATTTGCTGCGTTTGGCAGCGTAAGGCCAGCTGGGCTGTCAGACCTGCAGATTGGCAGCATGTCTGAGTGATTTAATGAGCTAATGAACAAACGGAGGGATTGCATTTACACAGTTCCTCAAGAATCAGGCCCCAAACGCACCCCGACCCTGCCGCGTGTCTCAGAGTGTGTTACATGCACCCTGACCCTGCCGCGTGTCTCAGAGTGTGTTACACGCACCCTGACCCTGCCGCGTGTCTCAGAGTGTGTTACACGCACCCTGACCCTGCTGCGTGTCTCAGAGTGTTACACACACCCCGACCCTGCTGCGTGTCTCAGAGTGTTACACACACCCCGACCCTGCTGCGTGTCTCAGGGTGTGTTACACGCACCCCGACCCTGCCGCGTGTCTCAGAGTGTGTTACACACACCCCGACCCTGCTGCGTGTCTCAGAGTGTTACACGCACCCTGACCCTGCTGCGTGTCTCAGAGTGTTACACGCACCCTGACCCTGCTGCGTGTCTCAGAGTGTGTTACATGCACCCTGACCCTGCTGCGTGTCTCAGAGTGTGTTACACGCACCCTGACCCTGCTGCGTGTCTCAGAGTGTGTTACATGCACCCCGACCCTGCCGCGTGTCTCAGAGTGTGTTACATGCACCCTGACCCTGCCGCGTGTCTCAGAGTGTGTTACACGCACCCTGACCCTGCTTTGCAGTGTTTTCCATGACAGCGGCAGCTGTGTCCTCAGGCAAGCATGTGTGAGCGAGAGCCAGGACTGGCACCAGGGCTTCACCTGGCAGGAACAGTATACAAATGTCGCCATGGTGACATGGTCTAGGAAAGTCTTGGTTTTTACCAATATCGCCATGGTAATGAAGTGTATGGGCAGAGCCTGCACAGAGAGCACCAGCAGGGGCCCATGGAGTGTGCTGTCTCTGCCGCTTTGATGTCATTTCCTTTGACATATCAGAGAGAGTGAAACTGCTTTCAGTCAAAAGCATTCACTGTCACTGGAAAGGCTGTCAACCACTGCTGCTCGCAACAAAGTAAAGCCAAAAAGTTCTGCTAAATATATGAAATATTCTGGTAAAATGTTATCAGTTAGTTGAGTTTAATTAAATTCTGTTCAGATTCATTTCACTTGCGCCATATGTCTTGTGTATAAAGTATAGGTCCAGTTTAGCATTTGACATGAATGTTATTTATATGAAATTATGCAACTTTTAGAGTAATATATTAGCTAACATATTTCACAATAACAGCAAAAATGATTTAAAACAACATTCCACTCTGGCACAGAAAGTAAGCACAAGCTGTTGTAAACCATTGTTTGAAAAAAGGTAAATCTACATTCAGAGTCTGGAGCTCATATTATATGCATTGCTTATTTTGCCAACAGATTAAGTGATAAATTGCATTTCCACTGAAGTAAATCAGATGCTGTCTCAGCCTGCCATGACAGCAGGCTGTAAATAACCCTGATGTTGAGGAGAGAGAGTGGGGTTTCTGTGAGGTGGGGGGGTGTCGACAGCTCCCCCTGGTGGCTGGGTGATGGCACAGCGTGGTATGCTTGCAGGAGAACCCGTATGTGATGTTGCGGCAGAACCACCAGGAGCTGGAGGGGAATGATCGCTATGAGGGCTTCTGCGTGGACATGCTGAAGGAGCTGGCTGCCATTCTCAAGTTCAAGTACCGCATCCGGCTGGTGGCTGACGGAGTGTACGGCGTCCCTGGGGCCAACGGCACCTGGACCGGCATGGTGGGAGAGCTCATCTCCAGGGTGAGGAGCCCCATCCTGCTCCACATCACTTACACCAGTGGCTCTGAGCATCACACCTCCTCTCCCCCCGCCTCATGGTCATGATCACTGCCCATCACCTCCAGCTGCCCATGCACATTTACATTAACTCATTTAGCAGACGCTTTTATCCAAAGCAACTTACAAGTGAGGCAGAGTACAACACAAGAAAACAACCATAAGCAGTCAACAATATTAAAAGTGCTGCATGACCAAGTTTCAACAGTTGGCCAGACAAGGTACAAGCTAGCTGGTAGAGATACAAGTGCAGGAACCCGTCTAACACCCTCACTCTTCCCTCCCAAACCCCTGCAGAGGTCAGAGGTCATACAGCCTGTGGCATGGTGGACTCTGTGGAAACAGAGGACTCTGCCAGCCATCACCAGCCTGTTGCCCCTGACAGCCTCTGACAGAGAGCTGCTGGAATACTCCTTCACACTCCATAAATTCCTGTCTACGCAAAGTTGTTGCCCTTTTCAGCAGAAATATGATCTATTTACACACATTTATGGTTGATTGCTCTGTTCTTTGATGTTTGGTTCATTCTACAGGTAAAGTGGTGCAGATGGAATTGTGTTCAAACATCTGCATTATTGTCCTTAAGTCTTTGGCAAAGAGCCGCAAAAGCAGGCACACTTATAAGTCAGCTGTACAGTGGGGAGGGGTGGGAGAGGTTCTCAGGCTGATGAAGGGCAGCATCATTACAGGAATAAAGAGGGGGGAAGGCTCAGTCCCATCAGCACCAGCCTCTGAAGTGTGCTGCCTGCACTGACCTCGGACATCCCTGCTTTTAATTGGCTGGCACCTGTTGCTGTGTCAGTATGGGGGGGTGGAGGGTGGGGGAGGGTGCATGAGGAAGGCATTTGAGTCAGAGACACCTCTTGGACAGACTCTGGTGTAGGAGCATAGGTGGCAGAGACACACACACCGGTCCCCAGAGCCCACAGACACACGCAGACACACACAGGCACACACAGGCCCACAGACACACAGACACACAGGCCCACAGACACACAGACACACAGAGCCCACAGACACACAGACACACAGAGCCCACAGGCCCACAGACACACAGACACACAGAGCCCACAGAGACTGCAGACACACACAGACACACACACAGCCCACAGACACACACAGACACACACACAGCCCACAGACACACACAGACACACACAGACACACACACAGCCCACAGACACACACAGACACACAGACACACACAGACACACACACAGCCCACAGACACACACAGACACACACAGACACACACACAGCCCACAGACACACACACACACAGACACACAGAGCCCACAGAGACTGCAGACACACACAGAGCCCACAGACACACACGTTCACACTCACACAGACACACACAGACTGCAGACACACACAAAGCCCACAGACACACAGACACACACAGACACACACAGAGCCCACAGACACACACAGAGTCCACAGACGCACACAGACACACGGACACACACAGACACACAGACGCACACAGACACACACAGCACACAGACACACACAGATATACACAGCATACAGACACAGACACACAGACACACACAGACACACACAGCACACAGACACACACAGACACACAGAGCCCACAGACACACACAGGACACCCAAGGAAAACTCACTCCATGCATTATTCAGCATCCTGCAGACACTCTGATCGTTGTTTTCTGGTGCCCTGTCTCATGATTGAGTGAAAAACGGATACAAACACTTTGGAAAGTAACGCAACAGTAATGCATTATTTAAAGCTGAATCTGTATAGACCAGCGTTTCCCAACCCTGCTCCTGAAGGCACACCGTCCTGCATATCTTCTATCTATCCCTGCTCTACCTACCTGACTGAACTCATCAGTGGCACTTTTGATTAGCTGAGCACACCTGATTTAGTCAAGCAGGAAGGATACATAGAAGATATGCAGGACAGTGTGCCTCCAGGAGCAGGGTTGGGAAACACGGGTATAGACCATTCTCCTCTCTCTGTTAGAGAAGCACCAGGTAATCAGTTTTAATGTTCAGCAGATTTATAAATATTTCAGCAGTTGCTATTGTTGCCTGAATGTGTTTTAGAAGAGGCCAGATTTCTCTGTGCTGTGGTCTGAAAACGGAGCTCCAGTCTGATTTCACAGTGACAGAATAACTGATGCTGTTGATAAAAGATGTCAAGCCTTTTAACCAGACTGGGAGCAGCTCATGCGCAGTGCTACTTTTGTGAAGCAATGCTTTTCTGGACTCCTGCCTCCTCCCGAGTCTGTCAGATACACCCCTGTGGGACAGAGTACCCTCAGAGGGGGGCACCTGCCTGCTTTGGGCAGGGTGTAATGGGTCTGCATGAAGCCATGCTGAATATTCACGCTCAGAGTTACTGTTCTGTTTCTGTTCCACCTGTCATTTAATTGGTTAAGTACAGCCATAGCACCATGCACAGAAAGGTGTGGTGTGCATTACATGTGAAATGTATTTAAAAAAATTAAGTAAATAGAGTAAATTCTGAGAAACCCTGGTTTCCAGCAGGGTGTGGAACAGACCCTGGAGCAGTAGAATCCACTCAGGTGCATCCTGCCACTCACACTGCTCACAGACCCAGCACAAAAATCCCAAAATACATTCAAATTTCTTGTGAAAAACATTTATTTTGAAATTTCAAATCAGTGTGGGATTTATTTGATATTTGATTATGTGATATCTTACCTTTCTCAGTGTTCCCAAGCAGAGTGAATCACCCTGCAGGCACTGAGGGTGGAACTGCGGTGTTTATTGCCTAATATGATTCCTTTATTAATAACAATCTGCCAAGTCATACAGCACCAGGTTAAAGGCCAATCAGAGGTTTATTCAATGGGAAAGAGGTTACATATGTTTTGACAGCACAGGGATGTTAAGGTCTTTATCAGAGGCAATAGCACTGCACACGCTCTAAGCTTACTGGCCCATAGAAACCTCGACAAATGCTATTTTTGATTATGAAAGAGATCAAGTACAGCACTCACTTGACTGTCTAAAATATCTATTCTGGACTTTTCTCTTTTAGTGCTCTCCAGTCCACTTTCTCAATCGGGTCATTAACTCCGCCCCCTTCACCCAGATGTGGGTAACGTTCTGTGTGCTATTTGAGCAGCAGTGCTGGGTCTGTGCTGTCTGTGTGTGAGAGGTTCACCAAGAACACACACTGACCCAGAAAACATGTGTTTCAGAAAGCCGATCTGGCCGTGGCTGGACTGACCATCACCGCAGAGAGAGAGAAGGTCATTGACTTCTCCAAGCCCTTCATGACCCTGGGAATCAGCATCATGTACCGTGTGCACCTGGTGAGACTGCTGCCCAACTGCCACACCCAAACACCACACCAAAATACCACACCCAAATGCCACACCCAAACACTACACCCAAATGCCACACCCAAACGCCACAACTAAACACCACACCCAAACACTACACCGAAATGCAATGCCCAAACGCCACACCCACACACTACACCCAAACACTACACTGAAATGCCACGCCCAGCCACCACACCCAAATACCACACTTGAATGCCATGCCCAAACACCACACCAAAACGCCAGGCTCAGACACCACACCCGAATGCTACAACCAATCACTATAGCAAAATGCCACGCTTTGCCACTCTGACTGTGTACATCTTAGTTTATCCAGCCTCACTGAGAGCAGAAATGACCAGTGAGAAGCAGCAGGCCTATCTATCACAGGCTGCCCTGTGTGCACTTACTGCTGCTTCTGTGTGCTGACAGACAGACGTGAGAAATGTTACCATCCCTCCCCACCTGTACCTGCAGCTCCCTGCCCCCACCAGCAGAGGGCAGTGCAGAAAAATGCAGGGGATCTTTTAATGCCAGAAAACCAACAGTGATTAATCTGCTGATCCTGCTGATCTAAGCAGAGTAATGCACTCTGTGTCCCAGAGCCCCCCCCCCCCCCCCCCTGCAGGATGGAGAAGGTTCTGCAAGGCACATGCTGCTGTTAATATCACATCAATCAATCAATCAATCAAATTTCACATATTATACTGCATTTTTATGATAGATGGTAGATTTTCCACTGGAGAAAAAAAAACAGAAAACTCAGTGCCAAGTGGGAAAGAATGGGAAGTTTACTGACCTGGGCAAAATGTGGTCACCAGACTCCTGGAAACCAGGCTCCTTGGTGGCTGCGATCTGCCCTGCCCTGCTTTGCTCCACACTCTCCTGCAGCACTTCCTCTTGTGTCTTGACAGGGTGCAGACGGTACCTCCCGTATTTGGATTTTTGACACTCCGCTGGTTTAAGTTTAAACTTATTGATTTCAGACATAGTGACTCCCACCCTGCTGCTCATTTCAGAGCCCAGATGAAATTTTGCATCAATGGAAGCAGCAGATGGAGTTTAACTGAGCTGCACAGCTGCTGGGAATGGCCTGTTTGAGGGGTGTTTAATCTGCTAACCACTGCACTTAGCACTGTGTATATGTGTGTGTGTGTGTGTGTGTGTGTGTGTGTGTGTGTGTGTGTGTGAGTGTGTGTGTGAGTGTGTGTGTGTGTGTGTGTGTGTGTGTGTGTGTGTGTGTGTGTGTGTGTGTGTGTGTGTGAGTGTGTGTGTGTGTGTGTGTGTGTGTGTGTGTGTGTGTGTGTGTGTGAGCATGTGTGTGGGGGAGAGAATGTGAAGGGGTGGGATATATAGAATTATATTCATAATTAATAATTATTGTGACAGTTAGGTGACTGGGACAGTGGGGGGATGGTAAGGGTTTGGAAGAGTGTGAATAAGGCCTGCTGCCCCCTACTGGACACACACTGCATCCACCCTGCCCCCTGCTAATACACTGAGCTCCACAGGGATCAGATGGTCTGCAGGACATCAGAAACAGACTGCAGCTCGTTGTGATGGAGCTGTGGGCAGAGAGGCCAAGTCTGACTATTCTGACAGAGGGCAAGATTCAGAGGGACTGGGGCATGGCCAGGGGTGAGGGCGTGGTCAAGAGGGATCAGGGCGTGGTGATGAGAGGTCAGGGCGTGGCCAGGAGGGATCAGGGCTGGGACAGGAGGGATCAGGGCGTGTTCTCTGTAAAGGACACCCCATAACAGCAGTCCTAAGCTTCAGTCCCAGCCCTCTGACAGAGCAGCAGAGGTCAGTGCAGCAGTTGCAGCCTGGCCAACCCTCACCTCCCTGCGCTGAGAGAGAGACAAACACCCACATAGCTGTTACTCCTGTAATTTGTAACCTCAATATCTGTTACCCTCATTATGTCTAAACCCGATATTTGCTACCTCCATTACTCATAATCCCATATATGTTACCCCTGTTATTCACGGCCCCAGTAGCTGCTGCCCTTGTCATTGCTTTCCCCCAGTATCTCCTGCCCCAACCCCTCTGGCTCTGTGGGGGTTTGGTGACTCACCCTCCAGAGACAGGCAGGTCCACGGATCCACAGAGCCGAAAACACAGTGACGTGTGCAAAGCTTTCGCTGCTGAAAAATGCCTCCATCCGATTGGCCGCAATGCAGCTGCCACTGTGCCTCATAGGCCCGGGTCAGCGCTATGCCCCAGCTCAAATTACAGCTCTCTGATTCGCAAGTGCAAGTTACATTCTGCCCAATTACACTAATATGAACATGATTACAGTCACATTAATGAATATTCAGCTCTCTGCTGGTCTAATTGTGGAATAATTAATCATTTGTATGCATTGCAATCTACACTTTTTCCTCTTAACTAGAGATCTGATATGCACTGACTCTTTGGACTGACTTTCAGTATCTAATTTATGGAGGTGTTATTGAGGGTGGATAGAACTTATACTGTCGTTTTCAAAAAGGATTATTCAAGCAATCTGAGATAAAAAAAATCTTCAAAATCAAAATAATTGTTTAATGATGTATTTTTGGATGATGATAGAAATGCTGGAATGTGAGTTGATGTGGATGACTGGTTCACTCTCTGCCTTCCATTGTACCAAACGCTGCAGGTAGTTAGTAAAAAGGCAGTGAGCAGTGAAGCTGTAGGCATTATGAGGCGTTATGGAGCGTCTGCCTCACAGGATCGAGTGCAGCCCAGGTACAGCCCCTCTGCCCTGCTGGTGCTGCTGCTACTGGAACCCCGAACTGCATCAGTCACAGTGTGTCTGTATAGGGTCTGCAAACATGGTAGAATGCCAGGATGGATATTCTAAAGAAAATTAAAAATACATGTCTTGAATACTCTGTGTGCGTGTGTGTGTGTATGTATGCGTATGTGTTGATTGTATGTTTCAGGGTCGTAGGCCGGGTTACTTCTCCTTCTTGGACCCCTTCTCCCCCGGAGTCTGGCTCTTCATGCTCCTGGCCTACCTGGCTGTCAGCTGCGTCCTCTTCCTGGTCGCCAGGTCAGTCTACAGCACCACACTGACATCTGCTGGTGGTTCTGAGGAACTGTCGTTCGACATGCAGAACTGTTGCCATGACTGACAGTTGTGAAGATAATCCAATGTTTCCAGTGTCACATAATAGTATTTAGCATATTTGAAATACTTTCTGTGTATTTAGCGCATTTGAAATGTGTATTTAATCCCCGAAGTGGTAGCTGGGGGCACAGAAAACAGTCTCTGTGACTCTTGATTGACAGGAAAGGTGAGGTGGCTGCTGGTTTCATTGGTAAAGCTTGCGGAGGCTGCAGGAGAGAATGCAGTGGAATTTTGAGATTTATGATCATAAAGGGTTCAGTTGAGAGAGCTCTGGGTACCTGAGTATTCAGTGAGATGTTTGTTTACATTGAGCTGATTAAGCCTGAAATGGGATTAAAGAGAAGTTTATGCTGCTTTTCAGCATGAGACAAAGTAACCAGCTGCTTCCATGCAGAACAGAACCGTGCAGATCAGTACAATTCCTGCTGAAGCAGCCGAGACACACACACACACACACACACTCACACACACAACCACACACACACACACACACACACACACGCACACGCACACACACACACTCGCACACACACTCACACACACGCTCACACACACTCTCTCACACACACGGAGTGCTGGTCTCAGCAGCATCCTCTCTTTGTGTCTCTCTGATTCTCCCTGATCTCTCAGGCTGACCCCCTATGAGTGGTGTACTCCCCATCCCTGCTTGAAGGGGCGCTGTAACCTCCTCATTAACCAGTACTCCCTGGGAAACAGCTTCTGGTTCCCTGTGGGCGGCTTCATGCAGCAGGGCTCCACGATCGCTCCCCGCGCCCTGTCAACACGTTGCGTCAGTGGAGTGTGGTAAGAACGCGCACGCACACACACACTGTCTCACACACACACAGCAGTGAACGTTATTGTGCACTCTCCCGTGTTCTTTTTCTGTGTGTGTTTGTGCAGGTGGGCCTTCACCCTCATCATCATCTCCTCCTACACGGCCAACCTGGCGGCCTTCCTCACCGTGCAGAGGATGGAGGTGCCCATCGAGTCGGTGGATGACCTGGCCGACCAGACGGCCATCGAGTACGGCACCATGCATGGCGGCTCCACCATGACCTTCTTCCAGGTTCCACATTCCCCTTCACTCTGCCTCTGCAGAAACCGGGCAATGCTCTTACAGGACAGAACAGAACCAGCCAATGCAGTTTATGTATGATGTCCCTGCTCAATAAGGACACTTAACCTAAGTGCTCAGTTACACAAACTGCATCCCATTACAGTTAGAATTGCTTTGAAGATTCAACTCACTGTACATGCTGAATGATAACTGTGAGGTGAACAGCTGTAGGTTCTTTCAGTGTTTTTTAATCTGTATCATTCTGTCACTGTGATTACATTACATCATATTATTATATAGCAGACGCTCTTATCCAGAGTGACCTATATCAATTAGTTTGTTTACAATGTTATCCATTTATACAGATGGATATTTACTGAGCAGCAGTGCCCCAGCTGGGAATCGAACCAGCAACCTTTTGGTTATGAGTCCTGCTCCTTAACCACTATGCTACGCTGCTGCCTCAGTCATGGGCTCTTACTGTGTCCATTTCCAGTCGTCTGACTCCAGCATGTGTTGTGTTGTGTTGGAGCTGTGTTCAGTGCACTGCAATGATGTGAATGTGTTGGGTTTTCCTGCAGAACTCGCGGTACCAGACATACCAGCGCATGTGGAACTTCATGCACTCCAAGCAGCCCAGCGTGTTCGTGAAGAGCACGGAGGAGGGCATCGCCCGGGTGCTCAACTCCAACTACGCCTACCTGCTGGAGAGCACCATGAACGAGTACTACCGCCAGCGTAACTGCAACCTCACCCAGATCGGCGGCCTGCTGGACACCAAGGGCTACGGCATCGGCATGCCTGTCGGTGAGCCCTGCCTCCTGATGACACACCCACACTTACCTGTGAATAAGCCCTGCCGCCTGATGACACACCCACACTTACCTGTGAATAAGCCCTGCCTCCTGATGACACACCCACGCTTACCTGTGAATAAGCCCTGCCGCCTGATGACACAGCCACACTTACCTGTGAATAAGCCCTGCCTCCTGATGACACACCCACGCTTACCTGTGAATAAGCCTTGCCGCCTGATGACACAGCCACACTTACCTGTGTATAAGCCCTGCCAATACACCTGATGCAATTCCAAAATAGAGTCTGATCAAAAGTGCCCTGTTGCTGTAAAGCGCTGTGTTTCTATAAAGCAGTGTTTCTGTAAAGCAGTGTTTCTGTAAAGCGCTGTGTTTCTGTAAAACGCCTTATTTCTGTAAAGCACCTTATTTCTGTAAAGCGCTGTTTTGCTGTAAAACGCCTTATTTCTGTAAAGCGCCTTATTTCTGTAAAGTGCTGTGCTGCTCTCTGATTGGCTTGGTTTAATAGAGCGTGTTTGATATGATTCAGCACTCGGTTTAATGTAGACTGTGATTGGAGGAGGGGCTGGAGGGTGATGCTGGTGAGCGCAGCTTTCTGACCTGTGCCCCGGTCTGCTCCAGGCTCTGTGTACCGGGACGAGTTTGACCTGGCCATCCTCAAACTGCAGGAGGACAACAGGCTGGAGATTCTGAAAAGGAAGTGGTGGGATGGGGGCAAGTGCCCCAAAGAGGAGGACCACCGGGCCAAAGGTACCCCCCCCTTACTCACACATCACCTTTATTTATGACTTAAGTCGCACTGTAAATTGCTCCTATATGAATACATTCTTATACATATAGAAATATAAATAGAGAGCTTTTTTATACTGCATTTTGTTTGATGTTGTGATTATTATAATTTAGAGTTAATCATCTCAGGAGAGAAACAGTCTAATAGGCTATGCTCTTCAGTTATTATGGTTTTTGGGTCTAGTTTATTCATAACCTACCCACATTGTGAGAAACACAGAAAAATATTACATAGGTAAATGTAATATTGGTAACACTGTGTGTGGTGTTCATACTATAGTTATTAATTAACATATCAATGATAGAGTATGACATGATCTAAAACTACAGGTGTTAATGATAAGAACGCTGTGTGTGTGTGCGTGTGTGTGTGTGTGCGTGTGTGCGTGTGTGCGTGCGTGCGTGCGTGCGTGCGTGCGTGCGTGCGTGTGTGTGTGTGTGTGTGCGTGCGTGTGTGCAGGCCTCGGGATGGAAAACATCGGCGGGATTTTCGTGGTGCTGGTGTGTGGGCTACTCGTTGCCATCCTCATGGCAGTGCTGGAGTTTGTCTGGATGCTGCGACAGAGCCCCGGAACGGAGGTGAGAGAGGGCTACATTACCTGCCTCTGTTTGATCTCCCTGTCTCCACGACGATGTTCTCCTCGGCAGGTACAACCTCTGGCACAAACGAGACAGACAAATTAGCCAATCCCCAGTTCTTTTAGAATAATGCCATTTCAGTTCCAACATCCAAACCCCATCTACCAGGTATGATTGTTTTCCTGGTGTGTGCTACTGACCTGAGTGCAAGCTGGTTTCTATCAGAAAACCTCACCTCACGTCTCTGAAAAGGCCAGGTCATGTGACTGCTTTCTGTGGGGGGTCATGTGATCGCCTCTGATGCTGGTTATTCTCATTAGCGCATCAGTGCAGGTAGAGTCATGTAGACTGTTTTTTTTTTTCGCACATATGTATAGGTGTGTGTGTGTGTGTGTGTGTGTGTGATCAGGTGTAGGAGTGTGTGTGTGTGGCTCTGTGTTCAGCTGTAGGAGTGTGTGTATGTGTTCAGGTGCAGGTGTGTTTAGTGTTGTCTGTATGTGTTCAGTGTTGTCTCTGTGTGTTCAGGTGTGTGTGTATATGTTCAGGTGCAGGTGTGTTCAGTGTTGTCTCTGGGTGTTCAGGTGTAGGTGTGTTCAGTGTTGTCTCTATGTGTTCAGGTGTCGGTGTATGTGTTCAGGTGCAGGTGTGTTCAGTGTTGTCTCTGTGTGTTCAGGTGTGTGTGTGTATGTGTTCAGGTGCAGGTGTGTTCAGTGTTGTCTCTGGGTGTTCAGGTGCAGGTGTGTTCAGTGTTGTCTCTGTGTGTTCAGGTGCAGGTGTGTTCAGTGTTGTCTCTGGGTGTTCAGGTGCAGGTGTGTTCAGTGTTGTCTCTGGGTGTTGGGGTGCAGGTGTGTTCAGTGTTGTCTCTGTGTGTTGGGGTGCAGGTGTGTTCAGTGTTGTCTCTGTGTGTTCAGGTGCAGGTGTGTTCAGTGTTGTCTCTGGGTGTTGGGGTGCAGGTGTGTTCAGTGTTGTCTCTGTGTGTTCAGGTGTCGGTGTGTGAGGAGATGTTGCGGGAGCTGCAGGGGATCGTTCTGTGCCAGGACAGCCTGCAGCTACGACGCCGTCGGGGGGCGGGGCCCCAGCGGCCTCGGCCCCTCCCCCCACGCGGGGGCGGAGCCGCCAGCCTGAGTAACGGGAAGCTGTGTGGCGGGTTGGGCGTGGTGCCGGAGCCGCTAGCGCAGCGGCTGGTGCAGGAGGCGGGGCTGGCGGTGAGGGGGTGCAGCCACGTCAGGATCTGCCCCGAGTGCCGGCGTTTCCAGGGACTGCGGCCCCGCCCGGCAACGGGGGGCGGAGCCTCACCCGCCCCCAGCGACGACAGCATCGAGTGGGAGAAAGCCAGCAACAGCAGCGAACCCGAATAACCCCGAGCAGACGGGCCTGCGCAGACGGGCTGCTCAAAGGGCTGCGCGGGGCTCAGACTGGCCGGGCGGGGCCGCTGCCGCTGCCACGGTTACTGCGGTCATGGGATGCATCCTGTCTTGGAACTCTGGTGAGCGGTGTTTCTATGGCGACCTGTGAGAGGAGTGTGTCCTCTCTCTGAGCCCTCAGCAGAGGGACCCCGTACTATGCAGAATCTCTCTTTTTTAATGTGTCGCTTTATTTCTTTAAACGTTGTTTTTCCTCGTTATATTGCCATTATTATGTCATTATTATGACAGTTTCATGTCTTAGTGACAACAGACACTCCTCTTCAGAACTGCAAGCTGAAAAGATGCAGAAGTCTTTTTTTAAGTGCCAAAACTGTGTAGCAGCCGTGATGACAACTAAGCAAATGGGACATAACAGCATTACACAGTGACTTTTGTATTGACAGTGATATTCTGTAATAAAGGTTTTAAAGGCGTTTCAGGCTACAGTGCATGTCAGCAGATGGGACTGGAGGGACGAAAGGAAGTGATTTAATTTAATTTCCTGGTGTGTGTATCTGCCCAGCCACACATTCCCCAAACCCACGACACCTTCATCATGCATTATGTTCTTGCTCCTATGTTCTGCACTCTCCTTCTTCCACATTCCCATCCTACAGACCCTCAGTTCCCCCCCGCTCCCTCTCCTCCTCCCCCCTCCCCCCTGCCCCTCTCCCCCCTGCTCCCTCTCCTCCCCTCTCCCCCTCTCCCCCTCTCGCCATCTCCTCCCCCCTGCTCCCTCTCCCCCTCTCCTCCCCCCTGCTCCCTCTCCCCCTCTCCTCCCCCCTGCTCCCTCTCCTCCCTTCTCCCCCTCTCCCGCTCCCTCTCCTCCCCCCGCTCCCTCTCCTCCCCTCTCCCCCTCTCCCGCTCCCTCTCCTCCCCCCGCTCCCTCTCCTCCCCTCTCCCCCTCTCCCCCTCTCCTCCCCCCTGCTCCCTCTCCTCCCCTCTCCCCCTCTCCCCCTCTCCTCCCCCCTGCTCCCTCTCCTCCCCTCTCCCCCTCTCCCCCTCTCCTCCCCCCGCTCCCTCTCCTCCCTTCTCCTCCTCTCCCGCTCCCTCTCCTCCCCCCACTCCTTCCTCCTTCTCCTCCCCTCTCCCTTCTCCCCCTCTCGCCATCTCCTCCCCCCTGCTCCCTCTCCCCCTCTCCTCCCCCCTGCTCCCTCTCCTCCTCCCCCTCTCCCGCCTCTCTCCTCCCCACACTCCCTCTCCACTCCCCCGCATGAAATGATCCAGCTGTTTGTGTTTCCACCAGCCGTCCTGCTGGTGGCTGAGCTCTGCTGCAGTGTAAAGTCACTCACTGCCACTGGCCAGGAGACACAGAGGGAGGTGCGAGACAGTCCTGCCTTCGGGGCTGATGCCACACACTTCTGCTCCCTACTATACCAAAACAGCAGGATGGCTCTCTGCGTTATATTAGCCATCAGTATCTATGGAATCTACAGCTGAATGAAGCGTGTGTGCGAGTGCTGTGTGGAGCACTGCATCAGGCCTGAGACGCTGCTGCTGCTGTTCCTTTAACTCATGTCATTCAGGTACCAGGGCGCTGTAACCCTCAGGAGCTCAGTGTGAGGTCTGTCTGCACCTCGCTCCTCTATATGGATTGGGTGCCATTTACAGTCATACAGTCTAAGGACTGAGATAGAAATGGTTTGTCTAAACAAGAATAATGCTGGTAACACGCAGTGACAGACTGAGGGTTGTGTGCAGCTCACAGCTCAAGGTGTAGCCTTTCCCAGGTCTCGCTTGACATTGTTTTCCACTGCGTATCTCAGGCACTGATGTTGCGTTAATATTACACTGACGGTCGAGGCTTCAGGATGACCCCGCAGTGTCTCATGGACAAGCTGACGGGAAGCTAATATTCATAATGCCTTAAAACCTCTGGTCACATAAATGAGAAAGATTCTGAATAACACTAGAGTCTCTAAAGAGGGGCAGGGCTGGCTGTGTGGCTTACTCTACATGCCAATGATAGATCGACCAAAAAAGACGAGCTGGTACTGCCTGTACCAATGCTGCCGTAGCCCAGCGCCTTCAAACGGTCCTGTGCCACACCGACAAGCTGGAGATCATCAATAGCATCACTTCCATTTGCAGATGTTTTTTCCTCATTCTGTCCATCCCCCACAGAGACGCTCTGAGTGCAGAGCTGTTTGATATGATGTTTCCGTGCAATGTGAATAGTAGTGAATAAATGATAGTGTTTCTGTTCTAGTAGAGGCTGAGTCTGTGATGGGCTGCTCTGTGACTCCGTGCTGTGGGAAGCTCTCTGTGTTGTTGAGGCTGTTCTGAGAGGAAAGAGCACGCAGGTGTGCGTTTCCCATGTCCCTGAAGAGGCCATGGCGTAAACGTGGTCTCTGTTTGAGAATGTGTCCAATCAGGGTCTCCCACTCAAGGTCCAGGAATAACCCATCTGAGCTGCCCAGAGTCACTGAAAAATGTGCGGTCTCTGCAGCGCTGCCACCATGCTGTGGGGAGGTTAAATGCATTCCATCCGAAGTTTAAAAGCTGCTGTCATCACAAATGTTTTCTGCTCAAAAAAATGAAAAAGAAAAACTGTTTCATCTGTGGCAAAATCAGCATAAGGAAGGATGCTGGCCAAAGCAAGCAGCATGACCATGTCAGTTACTAATCTTACAGTATAAACCTTGCAGTAACAGATATGTTACTGAACGGAAGAAATTAGTTTTCAAAGTTAAAAAGTGTATTCATTTATGAAATACAGTATGTGAACATCAAAATGATTATTTTTATGTTTACAAAATTTTTGTTGGTCGTGACCAGTGACCGGTAATGAACAAGTTTAGGCAGCAATGCCAGCAAGACTGAGGCAGCCAGTGTTTTCCTGCACCCCGGACCAGCTTCTCTGGTGGCCAAGCTGTTTTATGAGCCGTTATACCAGACATGGTTATAGTACGATTGCGGGTACTAATACTGCTGACTTTACAGAGGAATCATTTGGATGAAGTACAAAGCACATGGTGCTATTTTGGGACCTTCGGTGGGAGATTGTGTGTTGGATGGCAGGATTTGGCTGCAGATTTTTATATGCTTTATTTTCCTATGTTGTCATTTTTATTCCACTATATAAAAACTTTTTAAAAATAGACCAGCCCATGTGTGAGAGAGTGTTTCTGTTTGGTCTTTTCTACCAGTGTGGTTGCTCTAGTGTCAAAAGTGACACTAATGAAACTAATGATAATGCAGCTTAGTGTGATTAGAGTAATTCAGCGATGATGACGTGGGAACCAATAATCCTGCTGTGCTTGGTGAACACCAGGTCAGTGATGCCTTGCCAGCATAATATGGTGTCTCACCACCTCCTTCAACATTATCGTATCAAAATGTACTGTAATACAGTAACACATTCAAATATGATTATAAGTTATGTCTTCATTATAATAAATGATAAATGCTTAATAAATGTTTTGTAGCTACAGTAACATACCACATAAATACCATCTCCAGAGTAGCTCAGTGGAGCCTCACGCTGAGATTGCGGCCATGTCATTGGCTGACGATGAGCAGCAGCAGAAGGAACTGCCTTCATTCCTGCAGGGTTAAGGGAGGGTGTGTCAGCAGGGGCTGCTCATCTCTCTGCTCTCAGACACCCTGTGATGATGTCAGTGAAGCTGCTCGTCTCCTCCGATCAGTGCTGAGCTCACTGTAGCCACTGCGCCCCACTCTCCCGCATGCAGTCCCTGCGCCCCACACTCCCACACTCCCACACATCCGCATGCAGCCACTGCGCCCCACACTCCCACACTCCCACATGCAGCCACTGCGCCCCACACTCCCACACTCCCACACTCCCACATGCAGCCACTGCGCCCCACACTCCCACACTCCCACATGCAGACACTGCACCCCACACTCCCACACTCCCACACTCCCACATGCAGACACTGCACCCCACACTCCCACATGCAGCCACTGCACCCCACACTCCCACACTCCCACATGCAGCCACTGCACCCCACACTCCCACACTCCTACATGCAGCCACTGCATCCAACACTCCCGCATGCAGCCCCTGCACCCCACACTCCCACATGCAGCCACTGCACCCCACACTCCCACACTCCCACATGCAGCCACTGCGCCCCACACTCCCACACTCCCACACTCCCACATGCAGCCACTGCACCCCACACTCCCACACTCCCACACTCCCACATGCAGCCACTGCGCCCCACACTCCCGCACTCCCACATGCAGCCACTGCACCCCACACTCCCGCACTCCCACATGCAGCCACTGCACCCCACACTCCCACACTCCCACATGCAGACACTGCGCCCCACACTACCGCATGCAGTCCCTGCACCCCACACTCCCACACTCCCGCACTCCCACATGCAGACACTGCGCCCCACACTCCCACACTCCCACATGCAGCCACTGCCCCCCACACTCCCACATGCAGACACTGCGTGTAATCTTGTGTGGAATATCTGAATCTGGCAACCCTCTCTTCTTCCTTAATATCACATGTGTTAACGTTGCTGTAAAGATCAACGGTGCATTGTAAATTACACATAATAGTTGGTATTATAAAGCATTTATAACCGCAAATTATTCCGAAGTGTTGCCATATGAGAAAAGACTGAGGAAATAATATTTCACATGATACTACAGTGCGTTTCTGGCAGAAGCTTTGGACCCAGCATGCCTGAGAGTGTGTTCTGTGTCTGCTTCACTGGCAGAGAAGATGAAACAGCGTTTCAGCGCTTCAGATGGAGCCCCAGTGCTCCCTGTGAGTTCTGCTGCAGAGCCGTGTTAGAGAGGAGAGACTTCTTATTGAAAATTAAAGAAATTACTGTAGAATCCTGAACAGCTTCCTAAAACACCGCAGCAATGCAGTGGAGAAGCATGAGTGCAGTTAAGGCAGGACTGGGAGCCTCTCCACTCATTCAGTACAGACCGGGCAGGCGAGAACACAGAACCACAGAACCACAGACCCACCGGGCGAGAGCACAGACCCACAGACCCACCGGGCGAGAGCACAGACCCACAGACCCACCAGGTGAGAGCACAGACCCACAGACCCACCGGGCGAGAGCACAGACCCACAGACCCACCGGGCGAGAGCACAGACCCACAGACCCACAGACAGGAGCACAGACCCACAGACCGGCCGGACGAGAGCACAGACCCACAAACTCACAGACCCACCGGGCGAGAGCACAGACCCGCAGACCCACCAGGCGAGAGCACAGACCCACAGACCCACAGACAGGAGCACAGACCCACAGACCCACCGGGCGAGAGCACAGACCCACAGACCCACAGACAGGAGCACAGACCCACAGACCCACAGACCAACAGAAGTGCTGGGTGAGAGCACAGACCCACAGACAGGAGCACAGACCCACAGACCTGGCTGACAGAGCTCCGCCTTAGCCATGGGCGTAAATTACGGGGGGGATGGGGGGGGTTGTAACCCCCCTAATAATCAAAACCAGCCAATGCAACCCACATAATCATGTTCCTTAACCCTTGTGGTCAAGTTTTTCTGTCAAAATTCACTCAGTTACTAAAACTCACATTCCAGACTAACATTTCAATGCACATTACAAAGAAATTGTACCATTTTAACAACTAGCACGTGAGTTTAATAATGACTAGTGAGAGAGAGAGACGGTGAGAGAGAGAGACAGAGAGAGAGAGAGGGAGAGAGAGAGGGAGAGAGAGAACGAGAGAGAGAGAGAGAGACAGACTGACAAAGAGAGAGAGAGAGAGAGAGAGAACGAGAGAGAGAGAGAGAGAGAGAGACAGTGAGAGAGAGAGACAGTGAGAAAGACAGAGAGAGACAGAGAGAGAGAGAGAGACATGCTTCACATCAGCTCCTGAACTCCATAGTCTTTTGTTGTTTTTAAAATGAGACAAACTCTTCTTACATTTTTTAAACTCCAATAAAATACCAATCTCATGGTAAACATTATGAATTAGGCCACTTTTTTGGAAAAAGAACAAATAAACACAGGAGGGGTGTGTGCATCATACAGTGCCCTCCATATTTATTCATACCTCTGACTGAACATGAAGGAAAAAATGTTCACATTAGTTTGTTCCTTAATATTTTTAAGATATCACACCTGCATCTTAATATCATTGTACAGGGCTACATTTCCATTTCCAGGCTTGCTGGAGCTTCTTGGCAGGAGGACCAGGTTTTTGCCTAAAATGTCCTGTCATGTGTTCAAGTTCATAATGTCATAAGATCCACGGATGCAAAACAGACCCAAAACATAACACCCCTCCCACACCGTATGTCCAGGTGAGCATGGGGTTTCAGAATAGGCCTCACCCTGTTATCCCAAATACAAACATGACACCAGGTGAATGTGTTTCACCTGTGCATTTGGATATGTGACAAATATGGCATGTTGTAAAAGTGCACATGTGGAGTAAATGTTTATGTTATGTTATGCTTTCAGTACATGGTGGGAAAATTATTTTATTACACTTGTATCATAAACATTAAATATAGTTACATTTTTATTAAAATACTTTTTTATGTAACTGTCTCTGTGTTGAACATATTTGTACAGTACTACAAAGATGGCTGAGAAGCCACAGCCTGAACACTGGGTATTATTCCTGATAACGTTATCCAACACTGACACGTGCCAGTCAGCTGGTGTCCAGAAAAACAGGTTCTAGAAGCTCACATTTTCTTCAGGAGGAGCAAATATTGGTACAAGGATGAAGGTTAGAGGGTTATATGTAGCTTTGTATGTATATTAATCAGGTGCAGAAAGAGAGGAACCAGGAAAATGAGACTAATTCATGAGTCAGGTACTTATTACCTCAATGGTGAGACTTGGAAACTGTATTAAACCCATTTAAACTCAGTTTAATGCAATTTCATTCCAGAAAAATGATCTTATAATTTACACTCACTGCTTCATTTCTTTTCATTGAGATTCTAAATCACCTTATTTTTTTCTTGGTCAGTACTGTTTGCTGAAGCTGCAGCTGTTGCTTTTTCCAGTAGCTGCATTTTTCTGTTGTGGGGGCAGTGATGTTCCCATAGTGCTGCTGTCACTCACTCTCCTGAATCCCATCAGCCCCAGCAGAGTGTCTCTGCTAAACTCATTCGTGCTTCACTGGAGTAGCTCAGTTCTGCTTCCACAGTCACGGCAAACTGGACTGAAACCACCTACATCAACACATTTCCAAGATGTTTGATTTGATCAGACTGCAGTTGCACGTTTGCTGAATTATCTGTATCTTTATCTTTATTTAATAGACAGAAAAGCTGAACTGGTTCTTGAGTGGAATTTTGAGTGAAAGAGAACCTTCACATGTTCCCTACAAAGATTTATTTAATTTTGTGAGTGTGTTAATGGTTAAAATGTTACTTTAAAGGGAGGATACCTTTGTCTTCAATCCACTTCAGAATCCAAAAATATCTGATCTACTTCACTCAAAGGAAAATGTTAAATTGTTTAATTGTACTCGTCTGTTTGTGCATGTAAGCCGTTAGCAGTCTGTGATTGATTAACTGTAGGTGACCAGCCACTGGTAACAAGTCTCTCCTGTCTAATTAAGGGCTAATTAAAAAGAGTGTGAGAGACGGCCTCTCTTCTGCAGCCTGGCTGAGTAACTTGTGTTCAAAGCTGGTTTTGCTCGTTTTTTCAATGACAAGCGACAGTCAGCTTCTGTGGCACAGGAACTCCACTGTAACTACACTCACTCCCAGCTCGCTATACAGATCCCTTTCTGCATGCTCCCAGTGTGGTTAGCGGTGACTGCTGCAATACTTCTGCTAACACAACCTGAGTGAAATCCATTCTTACTGGCTATTTAACAGCGCTAACACACTCCTCTTGTCCAATCACAGCAGTACTACTACTTAATAGTACAACTGGGCCTATTAGTGTTTGAAGAGTACGTTTTAATAGTGCTTGTTTGGGCACAGATGGTTTTGTGTCTGAGTATTCTTTTTCCTGTCAATTCCTTTCCCTTGTAGATCTGTGTATCTGTGTCTCTCTGTAGGTGCCCTGCTGCTCTGCCTCAGTCACTGACTGGCTAACATCCCTCTGTCTTCAGGTGGGACTCGGTGGTCTGCTCTGCCTCAGTCACTGACTGGCTAACATCCCTCTCTCTTCAGGTGGGACTCGGTGCTCTGCTCTGTGTGGATGCTCTGCCGATCAGTGGGATGTACTGTCGTCTTCCATTTGTTTCCTATGAAACAAACGCCCTCTAGTGGACATGTGAAATAGTGTCAGTCAATTTGCAACATTGCAGACTGAAAATACAGGTGGTCATAAGCCATAATCACATGTACATACAATCTGTAGCAGCAGGAGTAAAATCGGAGTTAACAGTATGCAGTAAGCTTTTGCACAGCTATAATCTTCCCAAATAGCAAATATAAAATATTACACAGCCACAGATCGGGATGGCAGCGGAACAGGCCGGGGACAATGGAGGGTGTGTCAGCAGGGGTGGCCCATCTCGTCACTCTCAGGCACTCTGTGACTCCCCAGGTACAGGTATGCTGTGTGCTCAATACACAGGTGCAGGTATGCTGTGTGCTCAATACACAGGTACAGGTATGCTGTGTGCTCAATACACAGGTACAGGTATGCTGTGTGCTCTATACTCAGGTGTGGTATGCTGTGTGCTCTATACTCAGGTGTGGTATGCTGTGTGCTCTATACTCAGGTGTGGTATGCTGTGTGCTCTATACTCAGGTGTGGTATGCTGTGTGCTCTATACTCAGGTGTGGTATGCTGTGTGCTCTATACTCAGGTGCAGGTATGCTGTGTGCTCAATACACAGGTACAGGTATGCTGTGTGCTCTATATACATTTACATTACATTTACATTTATTCATTTAGCAGATGCTTTTATCCAAAGTGACTTAGAAGTGAAGTACAATACAACACAAGCGAAAAACCTTAAGGAGTCAACAATATTAGAAGCACTGAATGACAAAGTTCCAAAGGTTGGCCAGGCAAGGTACAAACTAACAGGTAAAGCTAACAAGTGCGTTAAACCATTACAATTTTTTTATAGTTTAGTAGGAGACAGTTTTAGTCATGAGAAGTTCCTTTAGGGGGGAAGTGTTTCAGGTGTTCAGGTAAGAGCGGAAAAGCTGTGTCTTCAGATGTTTCTTGAAGACAGAGGGACTCAGCAGAATGGATGAGGTGTGGAAGTTCATCCCACCATCAGGGGACAAAGGCGGAGAAGGTCCTGGATAGTGATGTAACGCCGTGATGCAACGGGACCACCAGGTGCCGTTCGGTGGCAGAGCATAGCAGTTGGGAGGGAACACAGGGTTGCAGCAGTGAGTTCAGGTAGGTAGGTGCAGTTTTGTTGGTCACCCTGTACGCAAGCATCAAGGCCTTGATCATGATGCGGACAGCTACAGAGAGCCAGTGGAGCGAGACCAGGAGAGTTGTAACATGAGCCCTTTTTGGTTCATTGAAAACCAGACGTGCAGCTGCGTTCTGTATCACCTGCAGAGGTTTAATAGTGCATGCAGGCAGGCCAGCCAAGAGAGCATCGCAGTAGTCCAGTGCCTGGACAAGGAGCTGCGCAGCAGACTCAGATAGGTAGGGCCTGATATTCCAGGATATCATGATCTAGTCGTCATAGCAGCGTGGTCGGTCAATTTTAGCTGGTCTTCAATCACTGCAGCACAGGTTCCTTGCAGACCTGGGGGCAATGGGGTGTTGTTGAGCCTAGCTGAACGGTGATGTCGTGCTGGATTGATGGGCTGGCTGGGATTACTAGAAGCTCTGTCTTGGATATGTTGAGTTGAAGGTGGCGCTCCTTCATCCAGACTGAGATTTCTGAGAGACAGACAAAGATCCGCGCTGAGACCTTGAGGTCATCAGGTTGGAACGAGAGGTACAGCTGGGTGTCATCGGCATAGCAATGGTAGGAGAAGCCATGCACCCGAATGATCGGACCCAGTGCGGTTGTGTATAGAGAGAAGAGGAGGGAACCAAGCACTGATCCCTGAGGTACCCCAGTGGTTAGCCAGTGGGACTTAGACTTATGCACAGGTACAGGTATGCTGTGTTTTATGTATACAGGTATTCTGTCTTCTGTGTGTATAGGTATTCTGTCTTCTGTGTATACAGGTGTACTTGCACTGTCTTCTGTCTGAGAGGATTAATAGCACTCTCCATCTGATGTGCAGATAAATCCTGGCTTTCTGGCAAGATGCAGTGCAGTGTATAAACTCAGACTCTATATCCTTCAATTTGCAGGATGGTCAGGAGCAGGTGTATTTCCAGGGTGTGTCCTTATTCTGGTAAAATACCATGACTGGGGCGGCAGTGTAGCATGGGGGTAAGGAGCAGGGCCTGTAACTGAAATGTTGTTGGTTTGATTCCCTGCTGGGACCCTGCCCCTGTACCCTTAGGCAAGCTACCCGACCCAGAATTGTGGAGGTAAATATCCAGCTGTATAAATGGGTAATGTAAAAATTGTAATCTGTGTAAGGTAAGTCACTCTGGATAAGAGCGTAATGCATGTAATGACTGTAGAAGTGTTCCAGCGCTGTGATTAAAGCACATGGTGCTTTCGCATTCCCCCACGACTGTCTAACGATCTCGCACTGTTCCCATAGTGCAGTATTGGGTAATACAGCTAGCAGCACACGTGTGCAGACGGTGCAAGCTTGTAGTTAGGATCCATACAACCATCAGGGGTCACATGACTTGGAAACCCTTCTCTCAGGGGTGTTGCCAGCGGTAACATCTTAAACAGGTTTCACACACTGCCACACTGGTGTGTAAGGCATTCTGGCGTGCTATAGCCTTACATAATGAGCTAAACCACAATATCAGAAATTTTATGAATGCCATTAAAATTTGGTTTAAGTGTCTACCTACTCATATAATCCCAAATAAAAGTCTGTTGTGCTTTGCTCTACTATAAGGGATCAGCACTGTGAGAA
>NC_050591.1:38918218-38925718 GCF_013368585.1 Megalops cyprinoides
ACAATAATAATAAAGCAGCAATGAATCTAGTGAAGAGAACAGAAATATTACATTAGTATCACATTGCAAAGCCTCACTGCAGAAGGTGGTGATGAGTGGGGATTACTGCTGCACTGTGATCAGCGCTGTGTCCTTTATTCTTGTGGAAACCTGACAGAAACAGCATGTTCCTGTCCTACAGCGAAACTGTTCTAATCGTAAATACATAGTTGTTCTAAATAATATATAAATTATAATGTAAGGCATACAGCTGAGTGGCAGTAACAGAGAAGCTGCATCCGGTCAGAGGAGAAATGCAAAACTGGAATACCGATGCTGGGATTTTTACCTTGCAAGTAAGGTGCACTGTTTATGCAATAGTGTTTACTTCATTAAATATGTACGATCATTGTGAAGGAGAGCCTTCACCTGTCCCCAAACTGTTGATTGAACTGTTTAAATATGTTACGGATCACTGGATTCGATCTACGAGTTTGTCATTTTGACTAATTTCAGTCAATTGCATTTCAAATCTGTTTTATGCAAGTAAACCTGCTTTGAGCTGCATATGGTGTGATTGAAGATCTGATGTTCAACAAAACTGTGACGGCTTCCATAAAAATAAAGTTATGAAATTATTACTTATTATTTTTTCAACTCGCTCTGATCCAGAGTGGTTTACAAGACAATTTATGCAATATACAAAGAGTACATATCATATTGTCTTTGCTCTTAGTCTAACCTTTCTGTATGCACTTTTGTAAGTCGCACTGGACTGTAAATTTCCGTAAATGTAATGCAAAGGGAAAGAGCACTCAAAAAACTAGCAACACATTAGATATAAAGCAAAATGAACCTGTGGCAATATAAGCATACAACCAACCAGACTCCATCACACAGTTTTTAATGTCATATGAAACTATTCAAATGTAATGTTCCATCCTATGGCTGTGTATGCTTTATGCATGCACTGGTTCATATAAGCCTAGAAGCATTCACTCCATAGGGCAAATGCCACGTATCCTTTAAAAATAACAAAGCGCTGACATACGCTGAGCACGTCTGGAGGGATGGATGTGATGTCTGGTGTGATTTTGGTCTCGTGGAGCTCCTCCCGAGATATGAACCAGCCCACTCACTTCCACCGCTGCTCGTACTCGACGGCGCGCTCATGTTTTGTGGCCCTCTTGTGAGCGCGCATGGTTGAGGCGGAGGGCGTGGTCGCAGGGGGAGGGGCTTCTCCTGCGCGAGCGTCAGGGGCGGGGCTTCGAAAGCGGAAAGAGACGCAGAGGAAGAGCGCAGGCCGCGCACACGGGAAGGGGGCATACAAAGCGCTGTTTATTTTTATTAACTTATTTATTTCCGCATGTTCCTTTTCTGCTGATTTTCTTTGTATAGCACATCTTTCTCCTGATGGAGGCAGCTGCGGCTTTGCTCCCTCTGCCTCCCCTCGGCTCGCTAGCCCGTTAGCTGCAGGATCTCCGCACGGAAACTTCCCGTCCCGGAGAAGCTGCGGGAAAAAGGGATCGACACCGCGACGGTGATAAAATCGCAACCCTTCCTCCCGAAAGAAAAAAAACACTCATCCAGGACAAAGCAAAACGACATTTACTGATTTCAGGAGGGGACGAGACACTCGTTCTTTTCAGTGAGTCCTCCTTGTTGGTGCTGCGGTAGCTGCAGGGGTTTAATGGGATCTTTGCCTCGGTAGGATACAACACCCCCCCCCCCCCCCGCCTCCCCGCGCCGGACCCCCGCTCGGATCTCCCTCGGGCGCCGGCCACTCCGGGGGGTGTCCGGCCGGAGAAGTGCTCTGTCCGGCCGGCTGTAGCTGAGCCGTAATATGGCCGGAAATGTGAAGAAAGGCGGGGGGTTGATCGGGATGATGAAGGACGCCTTCCAGCCTCATCATCACCACCTCCACTCGCACCATCAGCCCGGAGCCGTGGACAAGAAAACGGTGGAGAAATGCTGGAAGCTGATGGACAAGGTGAGAGATATTTCCCTGCCAGCTAGCCGGGTGACTATATCTGAATGAGGTTTTAGCTACAGCTAGCCCATTAGCGCAGGGTTGTGACAGCTAATACGACTGTAAAGCGATGTAGTTATACCAACGTCTAGCGTTAGATCTCTTTTTGTGAGCTTGCTAGCTCTGTTAATGTTAGCAGTTTGTAGGGGTATATTGAATTTTCTCTCCTCTATCTGGTTAATGACCTCCACGCTGAATGCATCAGCTAACGCCAGCCGGTGTCTGTGCATCGATCATCAGACTCACTTACACTTGACAGACTGATGACTAAAAAAAGGACAGTTGTAAGATTGAGTTACAGCTGCCAAAATGACCAGGATAATGTCCAAAAAGGCACCCGGGCACGATGGCGTTTTGCTGAACGCGCTCCGGCATCCCAGCGAAAGCGAGCAGCTGACAGTTTATTAGCTAACGCTACCGCTGTAGTGTAGCGTTATGGAGTTGAGTTACGTTTGAGCTAACGGCAGCCTTTATTGTGAAACGTTATGGAACTGGGTCAGCTTTTAGCTAATGAAGCCTTTAATGCATTCAGTATAAACGTAGACAGCTAAATAATGTAATTAATCTATACAAACACACATCTGCCGCTAGCCACATGTTAGCTTGAGATATTGGTGGCTAACGGAGAAATTTATGATGCTTATGGGAAAATAGGGTGGCGATTAATTGTAATAGACTGAGAGCAGACAAGGGCGCTGACACACCGTTTGATACAGTTATTAATTTGGTATTATATCCTTGCGCTTTTGCTTGTTGCGGTTATTTTTGCATTTTAATAGCCAACTAACAGGCTAGCTCTAGCAGTAACGCTACCCCAGCTTGTTAGCTAGCGGGGCCTGCATGTCTTTAGACCGGTGCAAATTTAGACTGTTTTATGATCAGAATAGCTGATTTAGCTAAATAACGAGCATTCAGGGGTGATATTTGTAAGATGTAGCTAGCAAGAAACTCGGAAATACTCACAGCTGTCGAAATGTTTCAGTGAGCTATCTACGCAGGCTAACAGATTAGCGAGCTAAGTAGCTAACAGCATGATCTCATTTCGTGGTCATAGAGCTCCTAGGTCAGACGGCTTCGCTAAATTTTCACTAATTTGCTTAATATTATGGCTGCCGGTATGCCTACGTGTGCATTACGATAATGGACTACTTTCACGTCTGACAGGCTCGGTGCTGGTTCATGGAGTCACTGTGCCTCCTTCTGCTAAGATAACCTCATCCTGTTCAATCTTTAAATTTTTCGTATTTCAGGTATTTTATAACATGCAGTGGTGAGCTAAGTGGCGATTCAGGGAATTCGCCAAGGGCGATTGGTGACCCGACTTCTCTTTAAATGAAAATCGTTGTGTAGTGTTATTTCAGTGATGTTACATTATTGACATTTAGCAGGCATTCGTATCCAGAGCGACTTGCATAGGCTACAGTTTTTACATGTGTTCTGTTTACACTGCTGGGTATTTACTGAGGCAATTCTGAGTTAAACACCTTGCAGGGGAATCGAACCAGCAACCTTTTGGTTAAGAGCCCTGCTCGTTACCACTATGTCACACTGCTGCCCTAGTCTTTGGGGAAGAGTATTTACATTACATTACATTACATTATTGGCATTTAGCAGATGCTCTTATCCAGAGCGACTTACAATGTTATCCATTTATACAGCTGGATATTTTACTGAGGCAATTCAGGGTTAAGTACCTTGCCCAAGGGTACAACAGCAGTGCCCCAGTGGGGAAATCAAACCAACAACCTTTCGGTCAGGAGTCCTGCTCCTTAACCACTATGCTACACTGCCACCCAGTATATATTTAATATATTCAAAGTGAACATGGTGTTCATTAAAACTTTTTTGCAAAAGCCACTCAAACATGCATACATCTAGCCTACACTCCCTGACATATTTTATCTGTTAGAGTATTTATTTTAGGTAACTGCAGAACAGGGTCGCTGATGGTGGCTATAGTGTTGCTGATGGCTCAGATTTTACAGCAAGAAAAGGGAAAGAGGGTGCAGTGTTTTTTTGTTTTTGTTTTTTTTGAGAACACCTCTGAGGATTTTTGAGGTATATTAAAAGTGAGAATGGTGACTTGGCCTGAAATATGAATCCCAATATTTTAGGTCATTTATCCTAATGTATTTAAAATGGGGACAAAGACTGTGAAGCACTGAAAAATGAATATTATTTCCAGAACTATATAATATATATGTAAATAGCAAAATGTGTTTCAATGGCTGTGTCAGTCTGCCGTTGCTGAAACAGAAAAAAGAGTTCAGCCTTTAAAGGTGCACTAAACCTCCAAACAGCTTTCCCTTTTTATGTGCATGCAAATGAAGTTCTCAGAGTTGCCTGAGGAGCAGGGAGCTCTCCCATTGGCCCCTCCATTTCTGCTGGGCGCCGACATGCAGTGTTTCCCTGTTCGTGGGGGGATGTGATTGGTTGCTAATTCTGACTCGCTACAATCAAGCAGAATGTCAAGCCTCACTGTGACCCCCACGGCCGGCTCAGGTGCTGTTCTGCACAAACTCGCCCATTTCTGTAGGATTCCAGTTCTGTAGGGCTTGGGGTGACATGGACTGTGGTCCTTTCAACATTGCTGACGTCTTCCTTCAGGTTCCCCACAGACATAGTGTAGTCATCTGAAAACTTCTGCTATTTGCCTGCCAAATATACATTGGGGTTTGTATCAGAATTCTTAGGTGTCAGTGTTTGTGCACATTGATGCATGTCATTAGTCATTGTGACTTTATCATCCGATGGGTGATGTTGATACAGACACCATGCTTACAGCTGATGTAAGAATGGTGAACACCGTGGAAGTGATCCTGAGTTTTCTCAGATGGAATAAAGAGAGTTAGTAAAGGAGGAATAGGGTGCCATTGCTTCTCCTCGTGGGGGGTGTGTGCGTGCGCATGAGGGGTGTGTGTGCGCGAGGGGTGTGTGTGTGCAGGGTTTGCACTCACTGCTCTCCCTCTGATGAGAACACACGCACTGAACTGTAAGTGAAGTCACTTGTGAAAAACAGAAGTGGTATGTGTGTTTGTCTGTGTCCTGAAAGTCGCCTACTTTACTGTTTTAAATCTATTTGCACTTAATGCAAATGATTCTCCTGATAATTCAACACTGGCTCCACAGGTTGGTTCATTTAGGAGTTGGAGCCTAAACTGAGGACATTTTGGGCCAGTGGTGTTTCATCCCAGGGCAGAAAGTAGAGTACTGAAGGGCTCCACCACCCAGTGAAGAGGAAGTCCAAGAGGAAGTGAACTTCACCTAAGCAGCAGGAGATGTCTCCTTCACTCTGACCTAGATGACCCCAGCAACGCCAGATAAGCAGTCTCACAGGGGAGACGGACTCCGGGGTCACAGGATGTGAAATGGGGAGACCTTTGAATGCATAGCTTATGGTTACGTTCCAGTAGTGTTAATGCTAATGTAGTCTCCAAATCGAACTGTAATCGCATTTCAAACCAATTTTTGGGTGCCGTGTTAGAAAACCCAAAAGTTCAGGTGATTTGGAAATGCATTCAGAAGTATTCAGTACACCCAGTTATTTATGAAACCCTGAATCCCACTGGTGTTCTTTGTAATCTTTTTGGTTTTCTTCTGTGTCAGGGGACAAGGAAAACCAGACAAGGAAAATATGCCCAAATGTAGGTTTTCACCCCCAGCAGGGTGCGGTGGGCCCATATTGCCTCAGTGTGGATTGGAACCCAGTGCGTTAACACAACACCCACAGCAAAGCGACACTGTCGAAGGTGTTGAAGGCATTGCGCATTCATACATAACCTAGTTAAGTCCAAAAATACCATGGCAACTACAATTATCTAAAAACACCATTAAAATGACTATCTTTGTTTGCCAATTAATCTAAAAATAAATACAGTAATTGCAGACTGGGGGAGTGCTTGTTTTGTTGCAAGCTTTCTGCTTCACTCTTACAGCTAGCAAGCTGGGAAAAAGAATCTGTTTTCTGATTAGTAAATGTCCAACATTTTTATAGTATATATGCATATACTATAGTGGCTGTGAAGTTTGAATTTCATATTACAGCATTACCTCTTTTGATAAACATTTCATTCATTACAAATGCAATGCTTCAAATGGCCTTTATGTTTGTTTAAGCCAAAAATAGTGTGTAGCATGAAAAGCAGATGCAGAACAGTTTACTGATAAGCCTTTTTTTTTAGCACATCAGCGAGTTCTCAAAGTCTGACAGCAGGGTACTGCACAGTCTGCATTGATTGCTGTAAAGCTCTATGCTGCTCGTATGACTGAGATGGAACTTTTAAATTTCCAGGGCTGTGCTTCAGAAGGTCATTATGATTAGTGTGCTTGGTTCAGTCAGTTGTGCAGACTGGATCTCTGAATGAGCAGCACTTCGGAATGAAATACTCTGCTTATAATTATCACAGCACAGAGCACTGTGACAGTGCAAATTACAGCCTCTGACGTGGAATGAATGGATAAAAGGCAATTCTGTGATGAAAATCACTCAGTGACAGTGTTAGTGATGTGTTGAATCTGTTCAAAAACCGGCTCAATCAAAGCCTTCCTGTCAGATCTGGATGACATGGCTGTGCTGTATTAGATTTGCTCTTGAGGGAAAAAAAAAAACAATAAAAATTCTATTGATGCCAGTTAATAATTGTGAAGATAAAAGTAAATTGACCCTTGGTCCCCTAATTGCAACAAAAGATACAAAACAAATGAAATAAATCTACAGTTATTTGAATTAAAGTGATTAGAAAGAAACTAAGCTGTAATAGAAACAGTCCAATCAGAATCAGTGATTAGAAACAATCCAATTACAATATCAGTTTTTAACTGACATTGTAATTGGATTGCTTTTAAGAACTGGTATTGTAATTGGATTTTTATTGAAAACAATCCAATTACAATGTCAGTTATTTACATACAGGCTTCTGTGAACTGCTGTGAGGGAGTGCAGCTGGCAGCCTCCAGCCACAGTGGACATTACAGATCTCAGATGCGCCTTTGGGTTCAAGCTCTTGTATGTGTGGGACTACAAGTCCCAGCAGACACAAGCTGGAGTGTGCGGCACAGAAACGCGCTGTCTGTCGCAGGAGCCCGTTTTTCGGCCTGTAGGTTAGACCTCACGTACCCTCCGCCACGGTAGGATGTCAGGTCACTTCCCAGCACAGCACCTTCTGCTTGTGTGGAGCTTGCTATGAATTTGCAAACAGAGCTTCCTGGTGCGCTGTCATTCGGTCTCATTTCCATAGTGTTTGCTTCCTGTCTGAGCACACTGCGTGGTGAGGAGTAACTTGGCTATTTACTGCTTTGATAGGTCACTCCACACACATCTTTGACACTTTGGAGTTTTATCATGGACACGATGGCCTTGTATTGGGCAGGACTTCTGAAAGTGTGTTTCTGTCAGTACTGAAGCACTGAGTCCAGCACCTGCTGCACATTAGTATCTGCTTTAGCACCTGCTGCCAGGAGGCTGAAAAACAAAATCTCACACACACACACAC
>NC_050591.1:38930718-38943218 GCF_013368585.1 Megalops cyprinoides
ACAACTTTGTGCAAGTGTTGCTTTTTTCTGTTTTTTTCTTGCACAACCTTGTGAATTCAGCTCTTGCTGAAAATTGGAAAGAGTTTCATAAAGTGTGGAACTTTGCATTTTTTGTCCATTGCATTTTGATAAGATAGAGGCTTCCCTTTTTAAGTGCCAAATTCCAGCATTTTAAAGCAAAGCAGAAATCTGGCAGGACAGTTGTGTGCAGAGGCAGGTACAGCTTTGAGCTGAACGGGCTGACACAGGGCTGTTATTTACGTTACTTCCTGTCAGCTGAAAATGCTGCTCCTCACTTCTTAGTTTCACTTCCCGTATGCGGGAGGTGTGGGGACTGGCCTCGCCGTGCAGCCGGGCCGAGGCCCTGAGAAAGAGGAAGTGGTGCTCTTACTGGCAGCCTGCAGGCCTGTCTGAGCCATAACCCACAATTAACTGCAGCAGAGAGTCTCCTTGCTCTGCAGCTCACAGGGCGTCTCCCTCTGTGATGGGCTGAGTGTCAGGGCAGCTGCTTTAGCGGCTATTCACACAGTCTATCACAGAGCGCTGAAAGTGCTTCTCTCTACACTGGCTTTTTCCTCTGCTCATGGTTTTTGCTTACTGGAGGACCACTGTAAAAACAGTCCTATCCTTGAACTACAAGCTGTTTGATGAGAAAGAAGACAATTTTCATAAAGATAATCCTATAATAAACATTTTAATTTGGCTTGTATTTTTTCCAGTATGGAATAAATTTTATTTTGAGATCCACACAGAAAATGAAGTCAGGAGAGGCTATAGGCGTCTGCTATCTGACTGAAATCCAATCAGCAGCTGCTATAGGCCTTTGTGGTTGTATTCACAGCATATCCCCTGGGTGGCAGTGTGTCTGAAGCCGCTCAGTGATGTTACAGTACAGCGCATGGGTCAGAGGAGCTTGGTCTCCTTCAGTGTACGTGCTGTAGTAAAATGCTTTGCATTGACCTGTGTGTAGCAGTGTATATCTGTGTCCCGCTGGATTGTAATGGATCAGAATGTGTGCCGATATCTGGATACTGGGCCCGTGAAATGATAGGGTTCACCAAGCACAAAATTCCCAACATAAAACATTCGCAAAACGATACTCCCCCTTATGCTAATAATTTGAAAAAGCTTTGTTTCATAGACAATTAATGTTACATAGTAGAGTTCAGTTACTGGCTTACAAAAGAACTATTTTTTTTATTTTTTGATAAACGTTTCCATATTCACTTATGTAGCTCATGGTGATTTGAAATGGATCAGTTACAATATCTATGTTTGTCAGTGAGCGAGCAACAATATTGAAACAATCTGCAAAAACTCCATGTACTCATGCTCTATAACTGGAGCACAGACTGACCAATGGATGGAGACTATTCTTTTTATGAAGTACTTTTTGTCACACTGCTACTGAGGATTAATGTAAGTAATGAGTAACACATCTTGTAGTTTCTAAGCTCTGTAATGTTAGCTTATTGTCAGTTTATTAGGTAGTCAGCTAGCTGCACGCTTTCTGTGATTAGTGTTAGGTAGCTAGCTAGTTGTGATTAGGTTGCTTAGCTATGTACATAGAGTAGCTATACTGACATTTGCTTTAGGGAATAGAGAGAGCATGCAGTCTTTTATTTGAAGCAGAAGCCACTTTGAATCACTGTTTTCTAGCACAGAGGAGCCGGATAATTCCATTCCATTCCATAATTCCATAATTAGTGTGAAGGTTAGATGTCCAGTCAGCTAGTTAGTTAATTAGCTAGTTATTGTTGCGATTTATGCAACTCCTCAGTGGACATTGTATGGATTAGCAGCGCTATTTTAGGCTGTCAGACAGCTGAAATTGCATGGCTTGCAGACTCCTCACTGGCCTCCTCACTGCCTTCAGAGGGTCAGTCACATGTCCTGCTGATCCGCCCTGTGAAGGTACCTGCATATGCAGACAACAAGGCAGCAGGAGCTCACTTAAAAAATACGCATAGACACTTTGTATTATCGGTTGAAGTGGTTGGTGTGACAGAGAGTGTCTGCGTGTAGGGGACAGGTGTGTCAGAGAGTGTCGGCGTGTAGGGGACACACTGAGGCCTCGGCCTAAAGGGGAGGAGTCAGACGCTGTGGAGACACGCTGCCTCTCACTGCCTGGCCGGTTTCAGATGAAGGTGCTTTGTGCTGTGGGATCAGCCAGCCCTAATGCAGAGGTAGCGCAGAAATGCTGAAGACACAGCAGAGACCTGCACCCCTCTCTGTCTCCCCTGTGTGAGGATCGTCTGTGCAGAGTGAACGAGTCTCCCAGCCTGTGGAAACTCAGCTCTGCCAGGCAGGTCCTGCCCAGAGCGCTTTGGATGGTTTTTTTTTGGTATGAGCAGCAGGATGGATTACAATGCAGACAGTTGCGTGGCTGTGCTCCTGGGCAGATCTCTCCCGCCTCCGGGTCCTGCAGCTCAAACGGCCCTTTTTGTGGCCGGGCATCTGGCGTGGCAGTGCGGCGGGGCAGCTGGCTGCACGGTCTCTGCCCTGCATGTCAATTCCCTCCCCGGAGAGCCAGGACAAGCCCCCACTGTGCCGCCCTGTGAAGCAGGCCTTTCTCTCTCTCCCCCCTCCCCGGCCCAGGGAATCGGAGGAATGTCCCCCCAGCCTGCTGTTCCTGCTGCGTCTGCAGAGATAAGAGCACCCCCCCCCCCCACTGCCACTGAGCTGCTGTGTGTGCGCGCGTGTGTGTGTATGTGCGTGCATGTACGTTCGTGTGTGCGCGGGCGTCTGTGTGCGCGGGGGTGTATGTGTGTGTGTGTATGTGCGTGCATGTATGTTCGTGTGCGCGGGCGTGTGTGTACGTTCGTGTGTGTGCGGGCGTGTGTGTATGTGCGTGCATGTATGTTCGTGTGCGCGGGCGTGTGTGTACGTTCGTGTGTGTGCGGGCGTGTGTGTATGTGCGTGCATGTACGTTCGTGTGTGCGCGGGCGTGTGTGTACGTTCGTGTGTGTGCGGGCGTGTGTGTATGTGCGTGCATGTACGTTCGTGTGTGCGCAGGGGCGTGTGTGTACGTTCGTGTGTGCGCAGGGGCGTGTGTGTACGTTCGTGTGTGCGCAGGGGCGTGTGTGTACGTTCGTGTGTGCGCAGGGGCGTGTGTGTACGTTCGTGTGTGTGCGGGCGTGTGTGTATGTGCGTGCATGTATGTTCGTGTGCGCGTGGGCGTGTGTGTGTGTGTATGTGCGTGCATGTATGTTCGTGTGCGCGTGGGCGTGTGTGTGTGTGTGCGTGCATGTACGTTCGTGTGGGCGTGTGTGTGTGCATGTACGTTCGTGTGCGCGCGGGGGCGTGTGTGTATGTGCGTGCATGTATGTTCGTGTGCGCGGGGGCGTGTGTGTGTGTGCGTGCATGTACGTTCGTGTGTGCGCGCGCGTGGGCGTGTGTGTGTGCATGTACGTTCGTGTGTGTGCGCGGGGCGTGTGTGTATGTGCCTGCGTGTGTGCGCGTGGGCGTGTGTGTGTGCATGTACGTTCGTGTGTGTGCGGGGGCGTGTGTGTGTGCATGTACGTTCGTGTGTGCGCGGGGGCGTGTGTGTATGTGCGTGCATGTACGTTCGTGTGTGCGCGCGCGTGGGCGTGTGTGCGTGCATGTACGTTCGTGTGTGCGCGGGGGCGTGTGTGTGTGTGTGTGTGCATGTACGTTCGTGTGCGCGCGGGGGCGTGTGTGTGTGCATGTACGTTCGTGTGTGCGCGGGGGCGTGTGTGTGTGTGTGTGTGCATGTACGTTCGTGTGCGCGCGGGGGCGTGTGTGTGTGCATGTACGTTCGTGTGTGTGCGCGGGGGCGTGTGTGTGTGTATGTGCCTGCGTGTGTGCGCAGGCCCATGCACACGCATGCTTAGTTAACGATCTTGTATTTCAGTGTTTATTCGTAAAGGCTTTCCTTCCTACCTGTCTGCTGGGTTTGCATTTTTCCTCCTCAGTTCCCTCCATTTTTTTATGATTTTTTACTCGATCTCCTGCCTTCATTATTATGATACAGCTCTTCCACGCTCACCTGGACACCTGATTCACTACCGCCTAAAGCAATTTCTTATGTCTTAAACTTTTTTCCTTAAGAAAAATTTGTGGTTTCATGCACTTTATCTCTAGCATCTTGCTTATATCATGTCTGGCCAACCATTGAAACCTGGTCATGCAGCGCTTCTAATATTGTTGACTCATTATGGTTTTTTGATTGTGTTGTACTCTGCCTCGCTTGTAAGTCACTTTAGATAAAAATGTGAAGGGAATATGCATTCAGCACAGACTCTCTGGCTCTGACCACCCCGTCTCTGACTCTCTGACTACACAGAGTTTCATATTATGTTTTCAGGACCACAGCACATTTTGTCATTTTGAGATTTCAAGAATTGATGCAGGTGCTGTCAAAAGTATGGATTAATAAATATGTTGTTATTTTTTCCAGGAATATGCAGAAGTATGCTAAAGTGAAGGGTGTTTGCTTCTGTCTGGTTGCAGCTGGTCAGATGACAGTCTGATTTCAAGCTTAACGGAAAGGCCATTCACCCTCTGACCTGCTGGGGATGTCAGTGGAACTGAGTCTCTCTCTCTCTCTCTCTCTCTCTCTCTCTCTCTCCCTCCCTCCCTCCCTCCAGGCGTAACTTGACCAAGCTATCACTCATATTCAGTCACATGCTCGCAGAGCTCAAAGCCATATTTCCTAATGGCCTGTTTCAAGGAGACAACTTCCGGATCACCAAGGCAGACGCTGCCGAGTTCTGGAGGCGGTCATTCGGGGACAAGTGAGTCATTTAATGTCTAATCATGGATTTATACCCAGGTCTGAGACAAGGTCTGCTGCAGCGGCTCTGTTTTCCCAGGGGTTCTTTCAGGAAGTACCCAGCATGCTGACTTCACGTGGCTACAGTATAACTTTGTGGAATGTGGGACCGAACACCCGTCCTAGATTAAACTGTGGTTATGAAACTGACGTTAAGTTTGTTAATGTTAGTGTTAAGGAATTATTGGCTGTGGTGAGATGATTGAGAATCTTATGGTGGTAATGCGGGTAGAAGCTTAAAGCCTCTAATGAGTTTATTGTTCCTGTTGATCTGAACGGGTTAACGAGGTGAGCTTTGTGTGGTGAAAGGAAGCGGTGGTAGTGTTCATTGGGTCTCCACAGGACCATAGTGCCGTGGAAGGTGTTCCGTCAGGCTCTGCATGAATTCCATCCAATCAGCTCCGGCCTGGAGGCCATGGCCCTCAAGTCCACCATTGACCTCACCTGCAATGACTACATCTCCGTCTTTGAGTTCGACATCTTCACCAGGCTGTTCCAGGTGCGTTCTCCTCACCACACCATGACCACAGCCGCTGCACGTAGCTTCAGGGGCTAGCCGTTAGGGGACAGTGTCATGCGGGATGTGAGGGAGTGGGGGTGTGGGGGTGTGGGAGTGTGGGTGTGTGGGAGTGTGGGAGTGTGGGAGTGTGGGAGTGTGGGGGTGTGGGAGTTGGGAATGCGGGGGTGCGGGAGTGTGGGAGTGTGGGAGTGTGGGAGTGTGGGAGTGTGGGAGTGTGGGAGTGCGGGGGTGCGGGGGTGCGGGGGTGCGGGGGTGCGGGAGTGCGGGAGTGCGGGGGTGTGGGGGTGTGGGAGTGTGGGGGTGTGGGGGTGTGGGAGTTGGGAATGCGGGGGTGCGGGGGTGTGGGTGTGTGGGAGTGTGGGGGTGTGGGAGTGTGGGGGTGTGGGAGTTGGGAATGCGGGGGTGTGGGTGTGCGGGGGTGCGGGATTGTGGGAGTTCCTCTCGGGCCACTTCCATAGAGATGTGTCTCCCTGTCTGTGCTAACGTGCGGCAGTGGCAGCTGAAGGGACAGCCGTGGCAGGGCGTGTCCCTGTAAGCGGGCGTTTGACTGCGAGAGCGCCAAAGTGCACAGCAGGCCGGGGGCAGTGCAGTAATCTGACTGGGAGGGAAAGTTAGTCAGCTGCCTTTTTGGAGCAGTTTTCCCCTTTAAACTGGCTGCTGTTGTCCCTGCATGTTAAACTGTTTTCACTGCTGCGAATGCTGTTCCTTAAGCTGCCAGAGGAGGGGGGAGCGTCGTCATGACTACCCTCACCTCCATGTGGAAGCTTTTGCAGTCAGAAATTTCCTATGTAAGTTCAGCAGCCAGTAATCAGAGAGAGGATAGAGGCAGAGCAGGTCATGGGGTGTCTGCGTGCTGAAGGCCGCAGTCTGTCACAGACTCTAGGCCTCTCTGTAACCCCTGTAACTCAGGAAGCACAGGGCACTAACTGCACCACGGCCCACACCTGTAAAACTGTAAGACTCTCATTCTCATCAGACTGGTGTTATTACATGTCATTACACTACATGCATTTAGCAGACGCTCTTATCCAGAGCCGCTTCCAGCACAGTAGAGCAAGTGTAGTCAGACCAGGCTAACAACACTCCCAGACCAGTGAGTGTGAGCATAACATTATTCGAGCCTTACTGCAGGTTAACAGTCTGCCAAGTATACTACAATGCAACGGTCCATAGAATCCAACACAGTATCCAAAATACATTGTAGTACTACACATAAAATAAACATCAGATACTAGACATATCAGGTGTTAGGGGGCGGGGATTGAGGTGGGACTGACATACAGTCTGAAGATGTGGGTCTTCAGTCTGCGTAGGAAGATGTCCAGTGATCCCACTGCCCTAACTTCTGTGGAGAGTTTATTCCACCACTGAGGGATCAATACAGGCAGGGATCTTGTCTGAGAAGAGCGACTCTGTCAGTTCGGGACAGTCATTTGCCCTGTGGATGCAGAGCGCAGCCATCTTGAGGGAACATAAGGTTTGAGGAGCAGTCGTAGGCATGAGGGGGCTGTCCCATCCGCTGTCCTGTATGCCAGCACCAAGGTTTTGAACTTGGAAGCCAGTGAAGTGTGTTGTCTCCTGCATCAGATTTAACACAGCGAGTGTGTTGTCTCCTGCATCAGAGTTAACACAGCGAGTGTGTTGTCTCCTGCATCAGAGTTAACACAGCGAGTGTGTTGTCTCCTGCATCAGAGTTAACACAGTGAGTGTGTTGTCCTCTGCAGCCATGGTCGTCTTTGCTGAGAAACTGGAACAGCCTGGCAGTGACGCACCCGGGCTACATGGCCTTCCTCACCTACGACGAGGTCAAAGCGCGCCTGCAGAAGTTCATTCACAAGCCTGGCAGGTGAGACAGCAGCTCGGTGCACCTGCACACAGCCGCACACCTGTCCCCCGTGGCTGACCTGTTTCCTGTCCCCCGTGGCTGACCTGTTTCCTGTCCCCCGTGGCTCACCTGTTTCCTGTCCCCCGTGGCTCACCTGTTTCCTGTCCTCTGCAGCTACATCTTCAGGCTGAGCTGCACCCGGTTGGGTCAGTGGGCCATTGGCTACGTCACGGCCGACGGAAACATCCTGCAGACCATCCCCCACAACAAGCCTCTGTTCCAGGCTCTCATCGACGGCTTCCGCGAGGGCTTGTGAGTCCTGCTGCCCGACACCCCGACGCCAGTCCCTGCCTCGCAGTGTTACATTTTTAAAACCCTGCAATCCATGCCTTATAACAGGAGAGCTGCCACACCTGCAGCAGACAGAAAGTCAGTACTGTGTTCAGTCTGTTTAAAGCTGCTGCAGCTGCAGCTCTGTCTGCATGTGCACATGTGCACGTCTGAGCACTTTATTCAAAGCTGACTGTGTGACACGTTTCAGTGCATTTTGTCCTCAATTCTCAACTGTCTCCCAGCATCCACCAGTGAGGAGGGTCTCTCACGCTCTCTCTGCTTTGCTGTGCAGTTACCTGTTCCCCGACGGTCGAACCCAAAACCCAGACCTGACAGGGCTGTGCGAACCCTCTCCTCAGGACCATATCAAAGTCACACAGGTGAGGGTTTAACTGATCAGAACCATATCAAAGTCACACTGGTGAGGGTGTACCTGACTGCTGCAGCTCCATTTTGCCAGACGCCTGACATGTCCTCACCTGCCTGTCTGTCCGTCTTTCTGTTCCAGGAGCAGTATGAGCTGTACTGTGAGATGGGCTCCACCTTCCAGCTGTGTAAGATTTGCGCTGAAAACGACAAGGACGTGAAGATCGAGCCCTGCGGTCACCTCATGTGCACATCCTGCCTGACCGCCTGGCAGGTCCGAGCGCACCTCCTCCTTCTCCTCTCTTTCCTCCTCTCTCCATCACTCCATGGCCACACTCTGAGCTACTGCTGGGGATCTGGGCCTCCTTGCATCACTAAGCTTTTTGGTGTCAGTCAGTTTTTTGAAAAGTGGGTCTGTCTCACCGTCACTTTCTCACTTTCTCCCTCTTGCCAGGAGTCGGAGGGCCAAGGTTGTCCGTTCTGTCGCTGTGAGATTAAGGGTACCGAGCCCATCGTCGTGGATCCCTTCGACCCCAAAGACACCAGCGGGGGGTCGTATGGGGGGTGCCGGGGCATGTTTGGGGCAGAGGGCGCCCCCTCCCCCAGCTACGACGACGATGATGACGACCGGCTGGAGGACCCACACCTCATGATGAGCAAGCTGGCATGTGCCAAGGTGGGTGCAGCGTCAGGTGAGTCTGGCGTGTGGTATTGAGTGTGGTGTGGTGTGGTGTGTGTGGTATAAGGTGAGTGTGGTGTGTGGTGTGTGTGGTATAAGGTGAGTGCGGTGTGGTGCGTGTGGTATAAGTTGAGTGCGGTGTGTGGTGTGTGGTGTGTGTGGTATAAGGTGAGTGTGGTGTGTGTGGTATAAGGTGAGTGTGGTGTGTGTGGTATAAGTTGAGTGTGGTGTGGTGTGTGGTATAAGGTGTGTGTGGTGTGTGTGGTGTGGTGTGTGTGGTATAAGGTGAGTGTGGTGTGGTGTGTGCGGTATAAGGTGAGTGCGGTGTGGTGTGTGGTATAAGTTGAGTGCGGTGTGGTGTGTGGTGAATCGCTGTGTATTTATCAGTAATGCGACGCCTCTCTGTGGCCAGCAGGTGGAGCGCCCCCCTTCGCCCGTTTCCATGGCACCCCAGGCGTCCCTGCCTCCTGTGCCCCCCCGACTCGACCTGCTGCAGCACCGAGCGCCGAACCCCCCCGGAGCCTCCAGCCCCGGCAGCACGTCCAAGGCAGGCGAACACCGACCCCCCCACACACCCCCACACACCCCCACACACCCCCACACCCCCCCACACACCCCCACACCCCCCACACCCCCCCACACACCCCCACACCCCCCCACACCCCCCCACACCCCCCCACACACCCCCACACACCCCCACACCCCCCCACACCCCCCACACCGACACAATCCTACTGCTGTCTCTGGTAATACACTAACACTACCGCTAATAATACTACTGATAAAGAATGAGTGAAATGACTGACTGCCATCATTGTGCAGAATCTGCTCTTCATGACTGTCTCTGCATGTGTCCTGCAGGCTCCTGTGCATCACAAAGACAAGCCCCTCCCACTCCCCCCCGCCCCTGAGGGACCTGCCCCCCCCCCCCCTCCACCTGACCGCCCCCACTCGGCAGGGTCAGACGGCCGGCTACAGAGACGACCGCTCCCCTGCACCCCGGCAGAGCCGCCCCGCGACAAGCCCCCCCCGGCACCCCCCAACCGCGGCCTGGCGGACTGGAACCCACGGCCGGTGCCCAAAGCCCCCCCACAGACTGCCCGCGAGCTGTCCAACCGCCACTCCCTCCCCCTGGCCCTGCCTTCCACGCTGGACACACGCTCAGACTCTCAGAGGAACAGCAGCACCCTCAGTCTGGACCCCCAGCTGGTGAGAGACACATCTTCCTCTTCAGACTGCATCTTGGCTGCACCTCAGTCTCCACCCCATAACACCTGCTGCTTGTATTACTTGCTGTTTATTTTACATGTAGCATTGCTGTGTGTTGTGGATTCTCTTATCTAGTGACTGATGTATGGTAGTATACTTGGCTTCCGTTGTGGTCAGATTGCACAAGTTAACTTGTGGTAGGGCTTGAATGGTGTTGTGCTCACACTCACTGGTCTGGGAGTGTCAGCCTGGTCTGACACTGTTTCTCATTCAACTGGAATGGATACACTTATGTTCTATTGTGCTGGAAGTGGCTCTGGATAAGAGTGTCTGCTAAATGAATGTAATGTAATGCAAATATGAATAAAGATTTGATGCTTGTGTTTTTTTTCCTTTCTCAGAGTTTTATTGCCAGTGCCTCCGGCAGCCAGGAGTACGACAACCCGAAGGTGAAGCCCTCCGCCTCGGCCAACGGCATCTACGCCATGGCAGCCAGGTACCCACACTGCAGGGCTCACCTGTGGGGCTCACCTGCGGGGCTCACCTGCGGGGCTCACCTGCGGGGCTCACCTGCGGGGCTCACCTGCGGGGCTCACCTGCAGGGCTCACCTGCGGGGCTCACCTGTGGGGCTCACCTGTGGGGCTCACCTGTGGGGCTCACCTGTGGCCACCGGGACCTCAGCCGTGCCTGTGTGTGACAGAGACACTGATTCACCAAACCAAACAACATTGATATGCGTACGTGTGTGCATGTGTGTGTACATAAATGTGTGTGTAATTTGGCTCCTCTGTGTGTGTGTGTGTGTGTGTGTGTGTGTGTGTGTGTGTGTGTGTGGACAGGCCTCTACCTGCTCTCAAGCCGCTGACAGGAACAGACACGCATGAAAGTGACGAGGAGTCGGAGTACATGACCCCCTCGTCCCGCCCTGTCCTACCACCCCCCAACACGGCCAGCTCCAGCCCGGGGGACACGCTGTCCAGACCCCCCCTGCCCAACGCACTTGGCTCCCGGTGAGAGGCCCCTCCCCCACACAGCACTTACAGATGGAGCACCACAGAAACACACTTCATACACGCTTTCTTGCATAAAATTCTGTTTGATGTGTTATGATTGAGGAAGGAGTAGCTTAATCCTGGATCAGTGGTTGCAGTAGTGTGATGTTATTGTGTGGTGTTATGACTGAGAGTAAGCTGACTCTAGGCCAGTGGAGGCAATGATGTATGTGATCTATGTTTGTGTGCAGGGTGCTGGGTGACTTGGACTCTGAAGGACCCCAGATGTATGAAGCCATGTATAACCTGCAGGGCCATGCTCTCACAGCAGGTTTACCCCACCAGGCCAGAGACTCAGGTACTGCGGCCCTCTGAGACTCGGGTGCTGCGGCCCTCTGAGACTCGGGTACTGCGGCCCTCTGAGACTCGGGTACTGCGGCCCTCTGAGACTCGGGTGCTGCGGCCCTCGGAGACTCGGGTGCTGCGGCCCTCGGAGACTCGGGTGCTGCGGCCCTCGGAGACTCGGGTACTGTGAGCACACGTTGCCTGGACAGTTATTCTCTGGGCGGTAATAGCATGCTCTGATGTAAGACTGAGCCCCAGTTTATGCTTCGATGGAAGACTGAGTCCCGGTTTATGTCACCCCCAGATTACTCTGAGCTCCCCCCCATGGTGAGCAGCAACGGCCCGCGGGAGGGCCCTGCTGAGGAGCAGGGGGCGGTGGAGGAGGAGAATGGCTACGATGTTCCCAAACCCCTGATGCCTGTGGCCCCCGCCCGGCGCACGCTGCCCGACCCCAGCGGGGGCCCCCACTCCTTCAGTCGGCCGGAGGGCGAGCCCTGCTCATCGCCCGGTGTGCACCCATCCCTGACTCTGTCTCTGTGCCCCGACTCTGTCTCTGTGCCCCGACTCTGTGTCTGTGCCCCGACTCTGTCTCTGTGCCCCGACTCTGTCTCTGTGCCCCGACTCTGTCTCTGTGCCCCGACTCTGTGTCTGTGCCCCGACTCTGTGTCTGTGCCCCGACTCTGTGTCTGTGCCCCGACTCTGTCTTTGGTTCCTAACGCTGTGTGTTTCTCTGCCTCTCTGATCAGGCTTCTCTGAATCCATCGAAGTGCCGGAGCGCCCGCCCAAACCGCTGCCGCGACGAATCAGCTCTGACCGCCGGCCCAGCCCTGTACCTCCGGGGGGTGTGGTTGGGGGAGGGGGCGGGGCCAGCCCACAGATCACCAGCGAGATCGAACATCTGATGAGCCAGGGCTACTCCTACCAGGACATCCAGAAGGCGCTGATGATCGCGCAGAACAACATGGAGATGGCCAAGAACATCCTGCGAGAGTTTGTCTCCATCCCCTCCACAGCTCACATCCTCACATAGCACCGCCCCTTCCACCCCAGCTCAGTGCTGATTGGACATCGCTGAGGTTGTCTCCCAATGGCTGAGCGGTGACAGAGGCCATGCCCAGTGTGTCCCTGCCACGCCAGCGGGAACCAGCGAGGCCAGCGCTGCGGCAGGCCAGCAGACCACTCACAAACGCGTCTGTATATAAGCCTTGAATATATACATATAGCTCCATTCAGTCCCGCTGTACCAGGATTGGTGGAGGTGCCCCTGACTCCGCCCCACCTCAGGTCCCTGTTTCCGGGAGAATCCCTCTGCCGGGTTGGGGGGGTGGGGTGTTGATGTGGGGTAGTGTGTAGTGTTTTGTAGCATAAGAGCGTGAGCTGCTCGTATATGCGCAGAGAGAGTCACGTCCTCACTGTACTGCGTTATGTAAATGTG